>NW_026726267.1:0-43210 GCF_029784015.1 Lycium ferocissimum | reverse complement strand
ATTTCCAGTTTTTTAAAGGGTTTTTTGAAAGGAACGCTTGGATTGCGTAAGGAAATGTAAAATGGTCATAAATGGGGAATAGTGTCACTTGTGAGTAAATGTTGGATTGAGTCATGATTCTTGATACATTATGATTATAATCATGTTATAAATGATATTGAGAACATGGAATAGACCTTGTATATGAATGAACGAAATTGTGTGATATGACCATGAACATGGATGAATTGAAGTGAATTGAGAAGTAAGGATAATGTAGGTGAATAAAGGCTATTGTGACGACATTGTGAATACTATTATTGATGTTTGGGAGTTTATATATGATATGGAGGAAGTTGTATAAATAAAGGAGGTGCTGTCCGATTTTCTCTAGAATTAGTCATGTATGCTAAGTTATCGACTCTCTAATGTTAGTACGCACTTTAATGAAGGTAGAAACGGGAGCATTGAAGAAGCACGTGCAAGTGATAGAATAGTTGAACGGAAAGGTATGTAAGGCTAACCCTTCTTTCATAAGGCATGGTTCTTTGGCCAAATATTTATCCTTCTATGAGCCCACGACATTCTCCAATTATCCTATCTCTAAAAGCTACTAAGCTTATGATTCTCGATATGATACGATTGTACTAAGTTCCTTATATGGCGAGTAATCCTGCAAGGATAAAATGTAATGAATAACGATAGTGAAAAGGCTAAAGACGCTTATGAGCTTATATGTATATGTGCCCATGTGTGGCTATTATGAAACCCCGAGCTTATATGGCCGGGTAGAATATAGTAGATATGTATATATGTAATACGCGCGCACCACCGTAAATTGGGTACGGATAACACCGAGCCTTGGTAGGCTGTGTATGTATGACACCGAGCCTTGGTAGCAGGTCAACATGTGAAACACCGAACCTTCGTGGTCGGGTATGCTATATAAATGCAATGTATATGACACCAATATGAGTACGAATATGCTAAGTATATGTAAATGCCAAGTAAAGGCTATGTATATGTAATGTATATGATATGAACATGAGTATGAATGGAAATATGAATACGACTACGTAAATGGATACGAAAGGTAAATGAGTACGGATATGGATGTATGTACATGAATACGCAATAGAAATGGAACGTCCCTATGGAAAGCAAGTAAGTTCTATGACGATGATGCTATTATCTCCCATCCTATGTTATTAAATATGTTGTCATTTGTGGCTTTCATATTGATATTTCCATCATGCTTTACATACTCAAGACATTCTTCATACCGACGTCTTTTTGTTTGTGGACGCCGCGTCATGCCCGCAGTGTGTCAGGAGATAGACTTGATCCATAGCTATATTTTTTCGTGTGGACTACATAGCGGGAGCTCCTCTTATTCTAGAGCTACAAATTTTGGTATGAGATTCTTTTGCGTATATATTCTATAGGCACGGCGAGGTCTTGTCCCGCCCATATGTTATGATATGACGTATTCTTCTTAGAGGCTCGTAGACATGTGTATATGGTTAGATATGTTTGGCTTTGTCGGCTCATATTTGGGATATTATTTTGATAGCCTCGCGGGCTTATGTACAATTATACGGGCATAGATGTTTATTAATGATATAAGTAAATTGTCGCCAATGAGATTAGAATGATGATGAATGAAAAGCATGATTTAGCTATGTGGCTCACCCAGATGTGATGTGAAAGTATGTTAAGAAGTGCCTGTGTGATAGCTCCGGTGCCCGGCTGCGGCCTCCTCGGGTCAGTCGTGATGTACTATGACTCAAGTTAGCTTACTACTCAAAAAACATCATAAAAGCTACATTTAGACCTCATTTTCTACTTTCTTCTTCTACCCAAGTTGTTCTACAACCAAGCATTCATGATAACATGAAATAAGCATGAAAACTAACCTTTTATCTCATGAGAATGAGCTTTGGAGCAGCTATCAACTTATATGAAAACCCTAGCTTCAATGCCCAAGAATTTCTTGCAGTCTACTAACCCTAGCAAGACTTCTACCACATGGGTATCTTGATTCTTGCCTCTTGATCTTTGTTTTCTCTTGGGTTGGAGTGGAATATACTTGAAGCAGGGTTTTGGAGGTCTCAAGACTTTTCGAAAAGTGGGAAATGAAATAATAGAACAAGGGTCGGCTATTTATGCAAAAATTAAAAAGCTACCCGATCGACTTATACGGACCATTTATACGGTCCGTATAAATGGACCGTATAACACCACCATGAAAATATCCCTTTCTGTAAAGGTCATGTTATACAGACTCCCTATTATACGGACCATATAAAGTTATACGGACCGTATAAAGTTATACGGACCGTATAAAGTTATACGGACCGTATAATTGGTCGTATAACTCACAGTTATCCGAAACTTTCTCTCGTTGATTCGTTTGACTTCCAATCCTTGTGGAACCTTCTTGGCACTTATATAACACTTCATTAACCATATAATAGGCCTTATATCAGCCCCTCAAGACATTACCAAATAAATATTAGCTCAATTATAGCGAAAACCTTTCCGAACGCGACTTACATTTCACTTCCTTCAACAAAATTAGGCTCATATATTCATACAACTTCAAAATCTTATAGTATGCACCTTAAACTATATAATACCTTTCTTAATATCGTAAGGGTTTCATAATCACCTTAAGCTCACGTTAGCGTACTCACAAGGCAACAAATCCAAAATTTCCGAGGTGTAACAAGAATGATCCCTTCCTTCAATATAAAATGGAGCTTCTCCTAATTCAGCACAAGATTAGTCTCCTCACATCTCAAAGACTCGACCCAGATGGTCAAGACAATCATCAAAAGAGTCACCAACCACAGAGAAATCATCCATAAAGACTTTCAAGAAGTCTTCCACCATGTCTGAGAAAATCGACATCATACACCTCTGGAAAGTCACCGGTGCGTTGCAACGACCAAATGGCATCCTGCTAAAAGCAAACGTCCCATAAGGACAAGTTAATGTCATTTTCCCTTGGTCTTCAAGAGCAATGTTAATCCGATTGAGCTGCATTACCCGTTCAGAAGCAATAGGACCTTCCAGCCAGTCGATTAAGCATCTGATCAATAAAAGGCATGGGGAAATGGTCCTTCCAAGTTAAAAAATTTAGTTTCCTATAATCCATGCAAACACGCCACCTAGTAACAGTGTCGAAATTAACTCATTTTTCATATTAGGCACCACTGTGATACCTCCCTTCTTTGGAACGCATTGTACCGGGCTTACCCACTTGTCAGTTCGCGATAGGATATACAACTCCCGCATCTAACCATTTAATTATCTCCTTCTTCACCACCTGTTGCATAGGTAGATTCAATCTCCGCTGGTGCTTAACACTCAGTGTACTATCTTCCTCAAGCTGAATCTTGTGCTCACATATGCTTGAGGGAATTCCTCGAATATCTGTAATAGTCCAGTCGATAGCACACTTGTATTCTAGAAATATCTCTAATAATCTCTTTGTCGCTATTCATTCAAAGAATGCAATAATTGGCAAAGCGTTGTTTTGGCCCGTAACTCATATACCGCGATGTGTACGCATGAATCGCTTAAGCTAAAGCTTAGGTGGCTTAATAATGGATGGTTTTGCTAGTAGTGTCTTTCTATTTTCTAGATCAAGATCAAGCTTCTTTGAGTGGTAAGAATATGAACCCAACCCAATAAGTGAATTCACCGTCTCCACATAGCCCTCTATGTCTTCAGTACAAAATTCACTAGAATAGCAGCAAGAGCTTCTCCCAAACTTTCTTCTTCCATTTTGAATTCCGCAGTTTCATCAACAACATTAGAAGAATCAATCATCGAAATGCTCTTGTAAGCACTTGGTAACTTCATTCTCTTACTTGCTTGGAAAGTCACCTCTTCATCATTAACTCAGAATTTTATTTTATTCTTTTTTGAATCCATAAGAGCCTTTCGCGTAGCAAGGAAAGGTCTCCCATAATCACAAAATCTGCGGGCAACAGAAAATCACCAACCCGCACAAGAGCATCATCAACCACGCCAACTGGCCTCTTATCAGCCATAATCGTAATCGCATAGTTATCGGCCTAGGAATTCCCTAATCCTGATTTCTTATAAATAGAAAGTGGCATTAAATTTATACTTGTCACGACCCAACCCCGTAGGCCGTGACTAGTACCCGAGCTGGGCACCCATACGCGCTCATTAACCAAATTTGGCATACAAACGACTCATACATATACAAATATCAAACGTGGCTCCAAATTGACGCACACAAAAACATATATATTGCACAGAAGCCGGCGAGGCTGTTAAAATATACATAACGTGTCAAAGCATACATACACGCAGCCGACAAGGCTGCCACGACGGATGGGCCGTCCAAACACAACTCACATATCGCATCTGAACAAAACTGTACATAACCCACATCTATGTCTACAGACCTCTAAACAGAACAACAGAATCATATGACGGGACAGGGCCCCGCCGTACCCCTGAATACATAGATACGTACACAACGGAAGAATATATACCGAAATGTAGGCTCCGGAATAAAGGGAGCTCTCCAACAGCAGAATAGGTGTCCTAGACTGGCGGATCACCGAACTGTGCGTCTGTACCTGCGGGCATGAAACGCAGCCCCCGAAGAAAGGGGGTCAGTACGGAATATGTACTGAGTATGCAAAGCATGAAATACGGAAAATGAGATCATAATCGAAATAGGGGGTACAGAAAGTGAGCATAACAACCCGAAAACCAAAGTGTTTGCATCTGAAACACAAATCGGACAATGCAGGCAATGTGTACGACAAATATAATAATCGAATGCCAACACGCTTACTCCCCGAAATATGTATCATACACACATACCGTAGCACATCATAACATCATAACTTATCATATGAGCCGACATTAACCGACGTGGGATTCGCCAAACCAACGCGGATTTGCCTAAACCAATGGGATTTGCCTAAACCAAAGGGATTTGCCTAAACCAATGTAGGATTTGCCTAAACCAATGTGGAATTTTGCCTCATCATTAGGTTTGCCCCACCATTGGGTTTGCCCCACCACTAGGTTTGCCCCACCATTGGGTTTTCCCCACCACCGGCTCCGATACCGAACAGAATCATCATCTTATCCTATTATCCTATCACATCATATTTTGAAATACACATCATACATATATACACAGTACCCGACCGAAAGGGGCTCGGCGTACCGGACACATCATAACATCATAATCCATACACTAGCCCGCCTACGAAAAGGTTTCGGCGAACCTAGGACACATCATACTCCGGAAAAATACATCATTTACGAACCGAGAAACCATACGCACATAAATCCTTATTACCGACTCCATAGAATGATCAAACAAGCCCTCATTTAAAAGCCAAAACAAAAGAGTTAAATCAAGTTTCCCTCCAAACATCACTCGGGAACATATCAAACCGAACTTCAGAAACCATAGTCACGTATCAAAATCATATGCATAAAAATCCTCATTTCAGACTTAACAGATAAATAAGTAATCATACTCAGGGATCAGAAAGATAGTCATATTAAGTTCTTTCAAAAATAGGTCGTTAGAGCCAAACATAGAAAAGTCGCGGGACCCACGGACGAGCGTCAACCTAATCCTGGCCCGCCTATTGAAATCATAGTCATTATACGTCATAGAATCATTTACGAGCATATCAAAGCCATCCGGTTCTGTCTGTGAAAGTTATGGACGTTCGTAGTTATAAAACTCTTTTGAAAACAAAACTGTTTATGCAACGTTTTAAAACCAATCATGCAAAGACATAGAAGCCATAGCTTGACCATGTAAGGGTGCCAACATCAAGAAACAAATAAGCATCGTAAACATGCTTGATTTTAAGAATAGAATTACCCCCAAGGCTTATAACGTATCACAACTTACTTGCGTCTAGGACATGCCAAAAGTTGAAAGAAGGATAAGCTTCACATACCTCGTCCGCTCTCAAAGTCAATCCAAACTCAAACTCCTCGCCCCCAAGATCTACACAATATCATTAAATACCAACGTTACTATAGGCATTTAGGGTTCGTTCCCAAACTAGCACATGATTCTACGTAAATTGGGCAAAGACTTCCCCGTAAATAGACCAACCTCGAGAATTTAACCCGGCCAAATCAACAACAACAACACCAACAACCAACCTAGCAACATCAATAATCAATCCGAACGGCAATATAACATTAGTAACCCTCTTTTACATCATTCGACAATATTCAATATTTCAATTCAACGGCTTACATTCAAACCAACATCAACGCTCATACATTCAAATACTACCCCGAACCCATACCAACAATATTCAAAGACGTCTTAAACAATTCATACAATGTTTCAAACATCCCAAATTATACTCCAACTTACCCGAAAACAGTCCCCAAACCCGAGAACACATCCATAACACATCCCTCACTTCCAAATCATGATTTGCACCAACAATCCACACTCTAACAATGTCATTCTCATAATTATACAAATTGCATCAAATACACACAATCCTCTAAATCAGCCCATACAATTACAACATCAATCTTGAGTCATTAACTCTCATTTCCAACATAGAATTCATAACGATGACAACTAAAGCACTAAGCGATATTAATTCATTCTTTGCCACATGAGAGGCTACATTCGGCCAAAGATACCCACCTATACATATTGATGATTCTCATTCATTTCTTCACACTACAACAATTAAACATGCTACATAGAACTTAACTCATCACTTAAACACAACACACACATCACACTGCACAACACACCATGCACACGGCTCACTTCCAACATACCATATTTCATGATTTTCATCCATTTTAGCATATTAAAACATGCATACACCATTCATAACACATAAAACAAGATTAAATCTTACCTTTTCCCTTCAACTTCACAACTAGGCTAGGATTTGCAAGAATGAAAACGGATGGTTTATTCGCTCCAACAACACTTCCACGTTACTTAGGGACTTCCAATTAGTGGATTTGCACTAAGGAAATATTTTTGGGATGGCTCAAATTGATCTTGATTTTTTTTTGGAGTCTTGGCCGAGAGGCCTTCTTGTTTTTCTTCAACTTCTTGTTTTTTTTTTCTAAGTGTTGAAAGTGAAGAAAGATGAACCCTTAGTCATCTTTTATGTCCCTAGATGAACCATCCAAGTGTCCATGGCCCACACATGGGTTGGACCAATTAAAATTGGCCACAAAATGTGTGGGACCATTGCCCAAACCACACGGCCATAGAGCCAAGAATTCAATAATTCCCAACTTCCAATTATTCCACTTTTGGTCCCAAATTTTCCTAAATGTTCCATGCCAACAAATTCATGAACACATTATGTCTCAAAACAAAACCGAAGGTCAAAAATCCCGACTTCGCATCCCGAACGGCTTTGTCCCTAACTTATCATAGTTAACCCATTGTCCCAATGTATGAAATACAGGATATAACATCCTCCCCCTTTAGATCATTCGTCCTCGAATGTTAAATTAGCCTCACCGGATCTTATAAACACTCGGGGAGTTTCTTTTACAATTATCGCAAACAGCTTCATACATCAATCAAGATAACCACCAAAAAAAGAGTCTAAATTACTCGCACCCGCGTCTAGTGGCGCTCCCGATCCCCGTCTACGGGTCAACGCATATAGGCGGTTCGATGGACCGCCAGTAATCGGAGGTTCCGCCACGGCCTCTCGCCACGGCCTCGCCGGTGTCGGCATGCCCCGCCCCATCGGCGCATACCACGGGCGGGGAAGACGAACCGGCCACCGACCGCCCACCGGGCCGCACCACCCGGACCGCCCCCGTCGCACGACACTCTCTTAAAATGACCCCGGCCGCCACAGAAACAAGCGCCCGTGGCGCGACAACACCCCTCTGCAGTGATGCCTCCCGCGCAGGAACACGGAGGTCCGGGTGGCCTCGACCGGCCGGGAACCCCCGTCCATCCGTGCGCGAAGCTCCCGGAGCTCTGACCTGCCCCTGAATACCCCGCACCATCTAGTCCCCTGCCGGTAAACTGTGGGGGTGTACTCTGTGTCGGCTGGGAAGGGTATCTACTATGCTGCGTCGAGGCCGGCCTCGCTCTCGAGACTCTCCGAAGATACTCGCCGATCTAGCCCTCTCGGGTCGGCCCCTATCATAATCCCTATCGGCCGACGCCCCTCGTGCCGTTCCTTCACACACGGGGCATGTGTCGAACCCGTGCGATGTCCATCCCTCGATCGGCCGCCATCACCGTACAAATCGTCACAACTGTGTATTCATCCAAACCCATCACAAATCGGGGCGCATCCGATCCGTCATATCAGCTACATAAGACGCATATCCGGCCAACAAATCAAACTCCAAACCGTACTCCCCGGGACGCTTCCGCCCTCTCCGTTTCAACAACAGAATCGCTACCCCGGCTCGCCACAGCCGGGGGCGTAAAATGACCAAGAAAAGTCCTTCCGTGAACTCGCCCCATATCGCGGGAGGGCACCCTCACCTCGGATAACATCCTGAGACTCAGATCGCTTAGCCGCCACATCATGCAATCGGCATGACGCTAGCTCTGTCGACCGGTCTCGGAAGCCTTAACAAGCCGCAACGTACGCCGCATCTCCCGAACAAACTCACGAGGGTCCTCCGTGGCTTCGACCGAAAAACTTGGCGGATTACATGTCGAAAATCACGGCCCTCGAACCGTCTACGTCGGTCCGCCCGATCACCTCCCCTACCCATACCGTGGGCCTCGCCGTGCGCTCAATCGGGTCAATAATCGGACCGCCTCTCGCATAGCCCCATCCTCCGCCCCCGGCCGAGGCGCCGGAGGCGCGGCGCTCGAACCTCGTGGGCCGGCGCGCGAGCCGCCGTCCCCGTCCCCCGTGCCTACGGCTGCTCCAAATCCCTCCTCGACATCGCGCAGCGGGCAGCAGAATCGGGCCCGCCGGGGCACAACCGCACAAAGCCCGCCGTGGGCCCCCGGTAACTCTCCGGCCCGGCTGGTCCCCCCCCCCGCCGCTCGTACTCTGTCTTCTCGGGACATTAACTTTTCGCCATTAACTCCGGACATCCAAATGTACAAAATGCGAGGTATAACATCCTTCCCCCCTTTAGAACATACGTCCTCGAATGTTCAATTAGTCCTGCGGGGTCTCATAAGCACCTCGGGGGAGCTCCCTTTTCATAGCTATTGCCATTCTTCATACTATCTCTTAAGCTATCCAATACCGTCTTCTTGTCACACCATTTCTCTCCATACACGTCCATTTTCTGGCGTCATGTTATGCAAAGTCCGTACAAAACTCCTCACATTACCTTAAACATCATCCTAACTTTTATCCACTTATTGTCGGTTTTCCCGATCCTACTAACTTACTTCAGTAAAGGGTCTCATTTGTAGCCCAGGCGTCCATATCAAACACACTACCGTATCAACTGTTTCTATCTCATCCTTACATTTCTCTTCGCTTCCCCCTTTAGGGGTGTACTTAAACCATTATCCGTTTATACTCCGCCTCATGTCCTTATTTCCAATCTCAATTAGGCAATACTTTCATTCCGACGGTAAGCGTCCAAAGTCCTCTTGAAATGTTATCTTTATCTTAACTTATCTCAGGTATTTCCCTTAGTATCCCCTTATCATTTCTCCCACTTATGCCTATCCCTTATTTTTCACGCGAGGGATCTTATGCTACCTTTGTGTCACTCAGAACACACTTCTTCTACATAGTCCTTCTCTTGTTTTCAAAACGTACTCTATTCACTCACATTCACCCGTATCATCCCAGTCATTTTCTAACATTCGTTCTACTTCGTTTCCCATCTTTCTATAACTTGGCCCTTCACGTACTCGTCACTTATGGTACTTATGCCCTCCGTTACACACATCATAACCTATTACTACACTATTGTCTCGCTTCCTTCTTTTTCCTTCTTTCCGTTAACTCCTCTTCTTTACCGACCTGAGCCGCCCGTCCTATGCGACTTTTTATGGTTTCTGCCCGCTCCGCAGATTCTAATTTTCCTTAGATTAGTCTAACTTCTCATTTGCCTCTTACATCCGGATTTGTAAGACTTTTCGTAAACTTCTCGTGGGGTCACCCATCCCAAAATTTCTCTCGCTCCAAAGACGCTTAACCTCGAACGTTTAATAAAATCGGTGCCTTAATGTCGGTATGATCGCGTCCACCTCACCGCACGACCTTCTCGCACATAATATTGAGTAAGTCGAATCTTAACATATTCCCAAAATACCCTTACGACACATCCCTGCTCTTATCAATACGCTCCTGTTCATCCCCATTCTTTTTCCTTCATACTCTTGTCTTAATTGTATCATTACTTCCGTTAACCATAATCTCATCATATTTTTTCCCTTATTGATTCAAGTCGGTGCCTTAATACACCACTCTATCCAAATTTACCAAATTTTCTAAATCACCTCTTAGTGTCACCACCGTTCCAAATTCCTTATTACCACATCCCCGTCGGTCTCCTATTTACTATTATCACCAACTCCACGGTTAACTTATTCCTAGAGGGCAGTACCATACTCGTAGCTCGAAATTTACTCCCATTGTTAGTATTAACACGACTCTTTCAAACATATCCCGTACTTACGTCTCATTTCCGTACCATTTCTAGAAAAATTTCAGCAGGTTTCCTCTGTATTCCTTACTATCCCAAAACCTGCACGCAGGAAATACCAACAGTGCCTCACAGGAACATCATCATGTACATATATCATATCATAGCGTATCATACCACGACCGCATGTGGCTCTCTCAATATTCATAAAGGTCTGAAAATAAGGGTCTTACCTCATATGCTCAACACGACCGCATGTGTTACCCTTTTTCTTGCTTACTTTCCTTTTCATTTTTTTTTTCAACTTCACATTTCAATCATGTGCCAATACCTTACTCAACATATATCTTTCGTACCTTTGCTGACCTGCGTGCTTGTAACTTCCATTATCATCGGTCACCTTCTTCGATCAACCTCATTCCTTTGCTGCAACCAAAAGTTAGTACAAAATATTTCATTTCCTATGACTCGGCTCTATGGCACGATCTAAGAGGTGAAAGAAGAGTAACCATCCTAGTTGCCTCGTAGCCTCCTTTATAAACGTGGCCGGCTCACACCATAAACAGGACTCTACCGGACACGACTTTGCAGACAACCCCAGGACGAATCAAGCCGATACCAATTTGTCACACCCTTAATCCGATAGGGTGTGATGGGCACCCGACCCTTACTCAGGACCGAGCGAACCCGCTGACCTTCGTAGCACTCATAATCAGATGGGCCCTTAATCATAGCATAAATACATAATAGAACTTTTTCGGAAAACACTTATGCTTTTCACCTTCTTATAACAAACAAAGATCCGTAATCGTACGAAATCGTAATATAATATATAACAATACAATACATCGTCTTACGGAGCCGCTTACGTACCGACATACTATACACAGACACCGTTCGCAAAGTCTCTAACATAATCGTATACCATAACACATATATATATATATTAACCGCCGCACTCCGGAAAAGTGGAGCTCGCCAATCCCGCCGGAACATCTTCTCAATATCTTCGCCCTCATCCGGTGTACTTGCGCGGCATGAAACGCAGCCCCCCGAAGAAAGGGGGCGGCAAGAATATGTCTTGTATGTAAAGCATGGTATACAGGTGAAACGAGATCATAACCGAAATGAGGAGTAAAAAAATGTGCATCATAGTCGAATACCGAAGTACATGCATCCGTAATACGAATAGTGCATAAGAGGTACGTAGAGACATACATAATAATCGAATGCTCAAAATACTTAGCTTTCTTTTGAAAAACATTTCTCTCATATGTATATAAGATAGAACATATCATAGTAGTCGACATTAACCGATGTGGGATTCGCCAAACCAATGTGGGATTCGCCTAAACCAAAATTTTGCCTCGCCACCGGGTTTGTCCCACCATTGGGTTTGCCCCACCACCGGCCCGAAACCAACGGATCATATTTCTTAATATATATATATAACTTATAACGTGTCCCCCTCCGGCGAGGGACTCGGTAAACGTAATCCTTACATTGTCATATCATCACATTAAACGTAATTATCGATTATCACATTAGCTGTAATCATCGTATTATCGTATTATCAGATTATCATGTCATCAGAACAGACTCATTATTTTATCAGATCATCACATTATCAAGTGAACATGTCATCAGATCATCAGATTATCATATCATACCTTATGCGGCCCATAATGGACCCGGCGGACGGAACGTGGTCGCCCCTCCTGCCTTGGGCGCCACAACTCATCATACTTCGGAAGTTTTATATCTCCGCATCTCCATCACACATCATCACATCATATCATATAACCGCGGTGCCCGGCGAAAGAGGGCTCGCGTACCGGACACATCATAACACCATAATATCGTAAACTCATCATACTTGCAGAACATATCATATCATATTAGGCGCTCATCATACTTCGGAAGCTCATCATACTTCGGGTGCGCACGATAGTAACCGGCCCGGACTCGGCGAAGGAAGTAACAATAATATGCACGAGCGTAATCGTGGGATCTATATGCAACTCACAACGTATACGTACTTAACGCATAATCAAACAAATTATCATTCACAAACCCATAGCATTAATCATATCAAATCTCTTCCGGATCCCGTTCGGAAACATATCGACTACAACTTTATCAGTCATGATTACGTATCAAAATCATGTGTATATGGATTCTCATTTCATACATTAACGCATTCCATAGAACAATCAAAACGGACTATCATTTAAAAGCTCACCAATAGTCATAGTCAAATCCAAGCTTCACAAATATTACTCGGACTTGTCAAATAGAACTTTAGTCATCATAGTCGCGTATCGGAATCATATGTATAAAAATCCTTATTACGTACTTAACGATATAACTAAGTAATCATACTGGGTCGATGGTAGCCATATTAAATGCTTTTAACATGTCGCTAAAACTACACAAGTAAAGTCTTGTGGGCCCACGGGCAAGTATCAACCCGACCCGAGCCCGCTTATGGAGGTTAGGGTCATTATATGCTATCGAACCTCCTACGGACAAATCGAAGTGATCCGAGCCTTTTTATGAAAGTTACGGACGTTCGTAGTTTCAGGCTCTTTTACGAACATAGTCTTTTATACACATTCATATTCAATCATACAAAGGCATAAAAACCATAATTTAACTACATTACGGATATGGATATCAAGAAGCAATTAAGAGTTATGGACATGCTCGGATCGTAGGAGTAGAGTTATCTCGGGGATTACATCATGGCCTACATTAACTAAGACATGCCAAAGAAAGAAAGGTGAGCTTTACATACCTTGGCCGCCCCTTCCAACTAACCCAACTTACGTCTCGGCTTCTCACGATTTACCATAACGTCATTGGACATCCAACATTAGCCATAAGCATCAAGATCCCAATTCCAAGCCATCACTTTATCTACGTAATTTTAAAAGATCTCTCTATAAATCCAACAACCCGAGAATCCAACTCGGCCAAATCACAACAACCAAACCAACAATCATAATAACAATATCGATAGGTAATTCAAGATATCCAAACCAACATCCAATCTTACCCGAAATCTTCCAACTACATTAGGAACATTAATAACACATTTTCTTCTTCCAACTCATAAACTATATCAACAGTTCCATATATCAACAACATTATTTCACAAATTCAAGAAACTACACTAAGATCACATTGACTCTCAAATCAGCCCACACAATTACGACTTCCACTTGAGTCATCAAACCTTCATTTTCACCACATAATCCGCAACAAACAACCACCAAAATACAACATAAAATTGGTTCCCGTGTTCCACCGAAAACAGCCCCTACACGGCCAAGCTTCATCATATGATTCCATGAATTTCATTCATTTCAACACTCTACCACACGTGCAACTATCCATAACACAACAATCCAAACATGCTAAATAAATTAGTTCATCATGCCTACACTACACCACCCATGCACGGCCACATCCACAACACCATATTTTCATGAACTTCATTCACTTCTACATTTCACAACATACACAAACACCTATAAAACATATAAAGAAGATCAAACCTCACCTTTTCTCATCCACCTTCTCCACTCGGCTAGGATGCACTTTGCAAGAATCAACGCTTCGCTTGTTCCAACAACTACTCCACGTTGACGAGGGCCTTCTAATTAGTAGAGAGACAATGAGAAAATAATTTTTCTTGACCACATCTTCCATGACCATGTTCGGCCACACCTTGGCCGAACTCTCTCCTTTTTTTTTTCTCCATCTTTCTTGAATATTCTAAGGTGGAGAATGATATATTGTCTTGCCTTTTTCATGACTTATTCACACACACACACACACACATATATATATATATATATATATATATATATATATATAAATGGGGGAACATTGCCGGTCATGTGCCCCTTTATTTTCCTCCAATTTTCTCAAATTTTCTAGAATTTTCATAAACTATAAAAGATGAATTGTAGTCTTGCTTGACCATGAGTTTTACATATACACACACATGCCCCTACAAATGTGAAATAAACACATGGCCCCCTTTTTTGGCTTGAAACAATTGGCCATCATGTGAGTGGGGCCCACGCCCACTTTGGCCATTTGGCCACTTCATGAATTTTTTTTTCCCAACTTCTAGCCCCTCATTTTTCCTTATTCCAAATTTACCCTTAATGCTCCATATCGACAAAAGATGAACATGCAACTCATGCATTCTTGAAAAAAAACTATAACCTTGTCCCTAACTTTCCGCCATTAACTCGGGACATCCAAATGTACAAAATGCGAGGTATAACAATAAAACTCTTTTGAAAACAAAACTGTTTATGCAACGTTTTAAAACCAATCAAGCAAAGACATAGAAGCCATAGCTTGACCATGTAAGGGTGCCAACATAGAGAAACAAATAAGCATCGTAAACATGCTCGGACTTTAAGAATAGAATTACCCCCAAGGCTTATAACGTATCACAACTTACTTGCGTCTAGGACATGCCAAAAGGAAAGAAGGATAAGCTTCACATACCTCGTCCGCTCTCAAAGTCAATCCAAACTCAAACCTCGGGCTCCCCAAGATCTACACAATATCATTAAATACCAACGTTACTATAGGCATTTAGGGGTTCGTTCCCAAACTAGCACATGATTCTACGAAATTTTGGGCAAAAGATTTCCCCGTAAATAGACCAACTCGAGAATTTAACTCGGCCAAATCAACAACAACAACACCAACAACCAACCTAGCAACATCAATAATCAATCCGAACGGCAATATAACATTAGTAACCCTCTTTTACATCATTCGACAATATTCAATATTTCAATTCAACCCGTTTTACATTCAAAACCAACATCAACGCTCATACATTCAAATACTACCCCGAACCCATACCAACAATATTCAAAGACGTCTTAAACAATTCATACAATGTTTCAAACATCCCAAATTATACTCCAACTTACCCGAAAAGGTCCCCCAAACCCGAGAACACATCCATAACACATCCCTCACTTCCAAATCATGATTTGCACCAACAATCCACACTTAACAATGTCATTCTCATAATTATACAAATTGCATCAAATACACACAATCCTCTCAAATCAGCCCATACAATTACAACATCAATCTTGAGTCATTAACTCTCATTTCCAACATAGAATTCATAACGATGACAACTAAAACACTAGCGATAGTATATTAATTCATTCTTTGCCACATAGAGGCTACATTAAACGCCAACATACCCACCTACACATATTGATGATTCTCATTCATTTCTTCACACTACAACAATTAAACATGCCACATAGAACTTAACTCATCACTTAAACACAACACACACATCACACGGCTAACACACCATGCACACGGCTCACTTCCAACATACCATATTTCATGATTTTCATCCATTTTAGCATATTAAAACATGCATACACCATTCATAACACATAAAACAAGATTAAATCTTACCTTTTCCCCTTCAACTTCACAACTAGGCTAGGGTTTGCAAGAATGAAAACGGATGGTTTATTCGCTCCAACAACACTTCCACGTTACTTAGGGACTTCCAATTAGTGGATTTGCACTAAGGAAATATTTTTGGGATGGCTCAAATTGATCTTGATTTTCTTGGAGTCTTGGCCGAGAGGCCTTCTTGTTGTTCTTCAACTTCTTGTTTTTTTTTTCAAAGTGTTGAAAGTGAAGAAAGATGAACCTTAGTCATCTTTTATGTCCCTAGATGAACCATCAAAGTGTCCATGGCCCACACATGGGTTGGACCAATTAAAATTGGCCACAAAATGTGTGGGACCATTGCCCAAACCACACGGCCATAGAGCCAAGAATTCAATAATTCCCAACTTCCAATTATTCCACTTTGGTCTCAAATTTCTAAATGTTCCATGCCAACAAATTCATGAACACATTATGTCTCAAAACAAAAACCGAAGGTCAAAAATCCCGACTTCGCATCCCGGAATGTCTTTGTCCCTATCGATCATAGTTAACCCGATTGTCCTAATGTACGAAATAATAGATATAACAATACTAGCCCCATCATAAATACGAGCACGAGCAAAATCATGATACCAATAGAACAAGGAATGGTAATGCCCCGGTGATCTCCCTTCTTCTTTCCCATCTTATAGTTTCATGTTGCACGACGTCTTCTTCGTAGCGAGATCTTTCAAATACTTCGTAATCCGTATCTCCTTGACAAAGATCCAAGAATGGAAAGTTCAATGACAATCGCTTCGGCAACTCGATCATAAAATTTCTAAAACTTAGCATCTTCCGTCTTCTTTCACTAACCTTTGAGGAAAGGGAGGTTTAAGATTTGAAAAGCTGAGTCAAAGGGCGAGAGAGCCCTTTTTACGGTTGTTCTCTTTCGTCACTCATCTTCAAACCATCCGGACTATCAACTTCCTCCATAATTGAATTTTTGTGGGAACCGTGTTCGAATAATTGGTATATCGATCGCACCTCTTCTTCTTCAAGAAGGCGGCTTCGAGATCTATCCCCTCTTTCTAGCAACTTGGAGTATTTAACCGCTTAGTACCGATAAAGCATAAACAAGGTCTACACCACCTCCCCCATTCTTCGGATTCAGAATAGTGTCACTAGGAAGTCTTCCTTTTTTAGGAGGGTGTTACTCTCTGGAAATATCATGCATCTGTGATGCAAGCTTTTGAATGGAAGTCGTATGGGATCCCACTATTTTAGCCCGCCCAGATAAAGTCTTCTTAGCCTTAGTTTGATTTGCTAGCACCTTCTCAAGTGTATCTTGCAACCGCGAACTACCTTGATCATTTGATTGCCCCTTCAGTGGAATATATGGATTGGAACTCTTATTTCTAAAAATGCTATTGTTGTTGTAATTCCCTTGGTTTGAGCCACCATAATTATTATTGTAGTTCCCCTGGCTATTGTTGTAAGTACCTTGTCCCTGCTGAGGTCTCCATTGATTTTGATTCTGATAACCCCCTTGGTAGTTTTTCCTTTGATTACCCCCTTGAGAGTTGTTCACATAGTTAGCATCTTCAACCTGCATAGGAGGTCCCTCTAGATATGGACCCTCTTGAACTTGGTAAATCCCCTTAGGCATTCCTTGAGCTTTTTCACAAACATTCGCCTTTTTAGTCTCCTTCTCATCAAACCTCTTATTTAGCAAGGAAATATTTGTTGCAAGCTGAGCCAATGTCTGCTGTGTATCATGATTCTCTTTCACTATATTTTAGATCATTGCACCCCCATACGGTAGACTATTAGTATTACCCGAGTGCCATGCTTGATTGTGAGTAGTCAATCTGTCAAGCATATTAGAGATTCGCGTGTAAGTTTTGTCCATGAAATACCCACCACCTGCATTGTTCATGACTGATTGTGTTATAGGATCCAAGCCTGTATAGAATTTCTCCATCAATATATTCTCCGTAAAATCATGATTTGTAGACTACTACATATATTCTTTAATTCTCTCCCAAGCTTTATAAAGTTACTCCCCCTGGCGTTGTTTGAACTCATA
This sequence comes from Lycium ferocissimum, assembly GCF_029784015.1. Classification (NCBI taxonomy): domain Eukaryota; kingdom Viridiplantae; phylum Streptophyta; class Magnoliopsida; order Solanales; family Solanaceae; genus Lycium; species Lycium ferocissimum. The sequence goes on along the minus strand of NW_026726267.1, from coordinate 25,083 downwards.
AATTTTGTCACGAATTTTTGCTTTCTTGCTTGGGGGATACCACTTCTTGAGAAAATCCGCAACCATCTCTGCCCATGAAGTAATAGAATTCGTGGGCATTTTTCAAAACCACACTCTTGCATCTCCAGCTAAAGAATATTTGAAGAACCTTAGCTGAATAGCATCTTGAGAAACATTATTTTAGATGTGATGAGCACATACATCTACAAAGTTCTGCAAATGTTGATGAGGATCATTGTCAAATGAGTTCTGAACATAGCCCTAAAGTTTGAGCAACTCGGCATAGAGAGGAATCAATTTTGACACTTGTATCTCCAACTCGAAGATGAACAATAGCAGATGCATAGTCCTCCTCGTCTATTAGATCAGCAAATACATTCTTATCCTCGGCTATAACCGCGAGTCTTGTTGACCACCATGGTTACCATTTGCTCCTCGTTGATTACGATTCATAATCACCTGGTTCACAAGGAATAACACACAAGGTGTGATTGAATAAGAAAAAGACTTCAAGCAAAGTAATCACTATTTAGTAATTTCAAAAATCGTATTCCCCGACAATGGAGCCAAAATTTGACACGTTCAAATTACACCTTTTAAATAGCGTAAAGCAGACGTTGTCAAATATAGTAACCTAACAAGGTTGAGGTCGAATCCCACAGGGAATATGGTGAGAAAAGGTTACTAAAGTCGTAGTATTATTTCTTGAGGTCTTAAGTTCGTATTTTGAAAGAGGGTTTGTAAAAGTGTTGGTTTTTCTAGACTCTTTTGATTAACTGGTAATTTATTGGTAAACGAAACCAAGGTTGTGTCACCGCCAGATGAGATGCAATGCTTAGGGTTCTAATATAATATACTTCTAATGGGTCGTTGTATGAGCGCACATAATCTCTAATAGAGTCCCTAATATTTCCCAATCGTTAGGAATAATATCTCTTTATGATTTTCCCAAATACCAAAGAGTTAAGATGAAAAACGGTTAACTGTGCCAAGTGAATTCCTCTTAGCCCTAAGTGACTTTATTAAACAAGGGTTAAAGCCTTGAGTTCTAGTTATTAGATCTTACCAAACCCTAATTATCTTCCCAAATATATCAAGATTTATTGGCATAAGCTAATGTTTGCAACCATCAACTAACAATGAATAATGAAGAACTAATAAACTCTAACAACCCATTATGCTTATATCACAACTAGAAACCCACTCACAAAACACCCATCCTTGGGTCCACAACCTTAGTAGGGAATTTAGCTACTCATGGAGTTAATAGAAAAACAAGAATTTGGTGAAGTTATAATGCTTACAATTGTATTGAATTGATGAAAACAATAATCTTGTACAAAAACTTCAACAACCAAGAGTATTCAATGCTGTGAAAATTGAGTCTCAAACTAATAACTTTTTTTCGCAAACAAACCCTACAATGGGTATTTATATGGTTTAGAATTTGAATTCCATAAAATTACGGACTGCTACTCGTCGAAAATAGTACGGGATGTACTTCAAAGTACGTCCAGTACAAATGCTGTATGGGCTCTAATGCAATCTGATTAAGTCAGCAGGTACGAGCATGAAGTACAGGCCGTACTTCAAAGTACGTCCAATACTTTTTGCCCGTACTTCATCTTCTTATTTTGATCCTTTCTATTAATTTCTGCTGGTGTACATGAACGAGGTACGGGACGTACTTTCAAGTACGCCCGTACTTTGCAGCTGGTACTTCACCTTTAGAACTTTGAGCCTTCTAGAAATTTCTACGGGGAAGATATACGGGACGTACTTTGATGCACAACCCGTACTCCTTCAGTTTGCCTTAGTTTCGAGAAAATCCTCCTCTCTGCCTCTACCCAATTTCTAAAACACAACACAAACACATCAAAATGACCCAAACTTGCTTAAATACAAGTAAAACTTATAGTAAAAAAGCATCGAATGTGCCATAATTTCACGTGACATCAGCCTCTACTACGAGTTGCGGCCACGAAAGGCCGGCTCGGCATCTTCATCAACCACTGCCCTAGCATGAGTCCTCACCATCTATGACAGAATAGAGTGAAAAGATCATATACCAATTTGAATCATCGAGATACTAATTGGAATTAAGTTGCACAAAAGAAAGAAAGAGTTTGAATTTTCCTATTTGTCCCATAGCCTCTCGAAGATAAGTGGCGTACGTTCGTAGTGATCCGTAAGACTCGCTACACATGTCCTTGAACAATGAGATTGGCAAACCTAGGGCTCTAATACCAACTTTGTCACGACCCAACCTATCGTGATGGCACCCACGCTAACCCCCTAGTGGGTAAACCATCCCGTTAATCAATTAATCAACCATTTAATCAATTAAAACTTAAATAACAATCGAACCAATAAATATAAGTCTAATTCATGCCATAGATAATAGAAAGTGTGGAATAATACTTATTACAACCCCAAAATCTGAAAGTCATCGTACAAGGACTATAATCATAAAGCTGTCTAAGAAGTACATAAATGCCTAAAAATAATAGAAATGTCTAGAAATGAAATAGACATTAATAAGGAGAGATCTTCAAGCGACATGGCATGGATAGGAGCTCACCCTCGAATTTGGTCAGGAGGTAGCATCAAGCTAGATGTGAGGTCTAGAAGACGTCCTTGGCACACATTTATTATACCCTGTGTTTGATACACTGAGTTTCATCGTAAGATAGCCGACGTGAAGTTAGTAAGTAAGGATGCTATCAAGGTTATAATAACATTCTATATGATTATTCCACATATAAAGGATTTAAGTTGTGTACAGTAAGTATCGGAAGTTGGGAGGTGAAAGAAACCAAAAAAATCTAAGTTCTACAAAGAGAGTAATTCGACGGTCAAGTCGACGGACCGTCGACTAGTCGACGAGTCATCGACCTTTTCATTGAAAAACTCTGAGAGATTCAAAGGCTCCCGTAGGTCAACGGTAGCGAGTCGATGAACTGTCGACATGTCGACCTGGCCGACGAACCGCAGACGGTGGAAAGTTTTCTCTTTCCTATAAATAAAAGGCCCACGACTTGGATCATTTATTTTCATCAAAAATTAGACCTTTCTAGATCTTTCAAGTTCTCTCTACACTTTCCACTCATCCATACACTTCCTAAGCAAAATTCAAGTGAAAATCAAGCTTTGAAACCATAAGATAGCTCATGAGTGATGATGATCTTTGTTCTTAATTAAATTTTATGGTGGTTTTGGTTCAAAACAAGGTTGGGGGGGGTTAGGGTTCTTCAAGATTAAGGTATGTTCTCTCTTTCTTTCTTATGTTGAGTTGATTTGGAGATTAATAAGTCATAAAGGTGAAGTAAATTGTGGTAGAAAAGGTTATGGGACATGGTGTTTGAGTTGTTGGTTATGAATGAAATTTGGAAGGAAGTTTTGGATTGTTTTAGGTGCAAATTGCATATATTTTTCCTAAATATGGAAACTAATGATATTGTTATTGTTATTAGGAATTATTTTGTAATTTGGTAGAGGTCGATAAAATAGGGGAAGTGTTGCCCAAATTCCGCTAGCTCGTTAGCTACACTAGTTTGAACGTAAGAGTGTTTTCAACACTTAAACTTAGCATGAATCCTCTTGAATTTAGATTTGCAAACCCGAGAGGGAGAACTTTAAGTAATTAAGGAGACGTAAAGGTATGTTAAGGCTAACCCTTCTTTCTAATGGCATAATTTCCTTATTGTGAATCCATCTATGATTCCATAATGGTAACCGGAGGTTCACCGACTATATGTCACTCCGATAGAGCTGTAATGCTTCTCTTCGATTCTCATGTATGCCATATATGTATATTTAGTTATTTATTGACACCGAGCCTATACGGCTGGGTATGATAACTATTGTGCACACTACTGCAGTTGGGTACGGACAATACTGAGCCCTGTTAAAGGTCGGGTACAGACAATACCGAGTCTTATTATGGCCGGGTACAGATGACACCGAGCTTATATGGCCAGGTATGGTATCATTATCTATATATGTATGAAATTTTTCCTTTAGAGAAAGGTTAAGTATGCATGACAATCGTCTTAATAGGTACTATGAGGCACAAATTGTTCTCTTTATTTTATGCTATCTTCATGCTGCCATCATGTTACTATTCATGCCTTATATACTCAGTGCATTGTTCGTAATGATGTCTTTTTGCTTCTGGACACTGCGTTCATGCCCGCAGGTAAACAGACCGAACGCGTAGGCAGCTTCATCAACATTTTTATAGGAGTGTTCCATTCGTCCTGGAGCTACAGCTTAGCTGGTATTATTATTTTATGTACATATAGGCATTGCAAGGTCCTATCACGTCCTTATGATGTTTTGTACTCTTTGTAGAGGCTTGTAGAAAGATGTACATAGTCAGATGTTCAGTATCTTTATTGGTTCATATAACTGTACAGCCTTATTGGCTTGTACATATGGCATAGTTGGTAATGTATATAGATGTGTTTTTTAAACTCATGCTCTTATATATTATGATATTTATGAGTCAGCTATGTATTCCACCTAGATGTGAATATGAGAAGCATGATTAAGAGGTGTTTCCGCAGATTAGCTCCTGTATTCTGGCAGCCCTCTCCGGGTATGGTCGTGACAAATATGGTATCAGAGCAGTTCGTCCTAGTGTGTCTACGGGCTGTGTTCAGTAGAGTCTCATTTATGGGTGTGAAGCGCGCCATACTTATAAAAAGGAGGCTACTGGTATTCTGGAATGATTGACCTTTCTTTTTCATCATAGATCGTGCGATAGAGCTATGACATAAGAATTTCCCTTTTCTTAACTGTGCGTTATGTTTTTAACGATGCTTGTAAAGAGAAAAGATACAGAAACCTAGAAGGGCAAGACAGTGGCAGGTAGGAGGACTGAACGGGTATCACCAACATAAGTAGATGAGGGCGAGTCCCATAACTAGGTTCCATCTCGGTCCTCTCATACTCCACCTATTTCAGAGGAGCATGAAGGACCTTCAGCTCCAGCTCCGGCACCCCCAGTTCCTTCACCAGATGCCTCAGGCCAGAAGATGAGAGAGGCCATCCATTTGTTGACCCAGTTATTCGCCGCTCAGGCCCAGCGCCAAGGAATTGGTCATGGTGATAGAGCTGTCAGTGCCAGAGCCTGTGATTTCATTAGTTTGAACCCTCTAGAATTCTTTGGGTCAAAATTGGATGAAGATCCGCGGAGCTTTATTGATGGAATGTTGAGAACATTGCGGGTAATACATGTTTCGGATGTTGAGTCGGTAGAGTTAGCCTCCTATAAATTACGGGATGTTGCGGTTCATTGGTATGCTGTTTGGATGTCTTCTAGAGAAGTGAACGCACCTCCACCCGTATCGCAAGAGTTTGTAAATGCTTTCCTCTGACGCTATTTACCGCCAGAGGTTCGACGGGCCAGAGCTGATAGGTTCTTGAATCTTAGACAAGCGAATATGAATTCCCTAGAGTATAGCCTTTATTTTAAATCTTTGGCCAGGTGTGCTCCAGCCATGGTAGCTGATATGGGAGATCACGTACACCGATTTATGAATAGTTTGGGGCCACATTTGATTGATGATTTTCTGACGGCCTCACTTCAGGAAGGTATGGATATTTCTCGCATTCAGGCCCATGCCTAGAATTTAGAAGAGTGGCAGCAACGGCGGAGGAGTGAGCGTGAGCATGATAGGGGTTATAATAAGAGGGCTAGATCCTCAGGTCCTAGTAGTGAGTTTAGAGGGGGTCAGAGGCAGCAGTATTCTAGGCACTCAGGCCATTTAGCGGTTAGCGCACCTCTATGATTTGCGGGCCAGAGATTTGATCTACCTATTCATTCCGGACAGGGTCAGAGTTTCAGAGCTTGGGGTTCTCAGTATAGGGGTGATTCAGGCCAGATGAGGCCACATTTACCACGATGTATTCAGTATGGTAAGCAACATTAGGGACAATGCCGATTAGGTTTAGATGTTTGTTATGCTTGTGGTCAGCCAGGACATATTATGCATGAGTGTCCATTTTGAGGTGGTAGAAGTATGGTTCAGCCCACAGGATCAGCAGCTGGTTTTTCGTCATTTGTACGCCCTCCGAGGCAAAGCTCACAGGCACCAGCAGGTCGTAGTAGGGGTAGAGGAGGAGCATCCAGATCGAGTGGTCCTCAGCATCATATCTATGCACTGGCTGGACGACAGGTTGAGCCTTCTCCCGATGTTGTCACAGGTACATTATCAGTATCTTCTCATGATGTATATGCATTGGTTGATCCAGGTTCTACATTGTCATATGTTACTCCTTATTTTGTCGGTCGATTTGGGGTGAAACCTGAGCCAATTAAGACATTCAAAGTATCTACACTCGTTGGTGACCCCGTGATAGCTAGATGGGTATATAGGAATTGTGTGGTTATAGTCTGTGATCGTCGTACCATGGCAGATCTAATTGAGCTCAATATGGTAGATTTTGATGTCATTATGGGAATGGATTGATTGGCTTCTTGTTATGAAAATGTCGATTGTAGAACGAAGATGGTTCGTTTCCAGTTTCTAGGAGAGCCAGTTCTAGAATGGAAGGGTAATACAACATCTTCGAGAGGTAGGTTTATTTCCTATCTCAAGGCAAGAAAGATGATTGCTAAGGGATGTATTTATCATCTAGTTCGGGTTCAGGATACGGAGGCAAAACCACTAACTCTTAAATCTGTTCCAGTAGTGAATCAATTTTCGGATGTTATTCCCGTACGAGCTTCCAGGTCTTCCACCAGAATGGGAGATTGTGTCACGACCCAAACCGATGGGCCATGAAGAGTTCCCAAACTGGACACCCGTATACGAACCTGCTAAATATAATCAGACCGAAACTGAAAACAATATGGCAATCTGTAAAAGCACGCTGTAAACTCATCATGTCATACATAAAAAAGAACCTGTCTCTTGAGAAGCCACAGCTAACCAAAACATAACAAAATATGCAAGCCGATAAGGCTGCCACTATACACGGGAATATCCAAAACGAACTACATCTGCATAGCTGACCAAACCGTATATACACAACCCACATATGTCTACAGACCTCTACGAGTATAACAAGGCCTATGTCAAAGGATCTGTACCAAAATAACTCAAGCTTCGGAACAATAGAGCTCTCCAAGAAGTTGAGTAGCAGCCCTAAGCTGGAGGATCACCAAACTGAGTATCTGTACCTACGGGCATGAAACGCAGCCCCCGAAGAAAGGGGGTCAGTATGGAAAATGTACTGAGTATGTAAAGCATGAAGTACAGTAATGGAGATCATGACTGAGTAAAAGATGACAGGAGACAGATATGATAATCAAGGAATACCAAAGCATCTGTACCTTATGAAATGAGTCATGTATATATGTAATATACTGTACCTGGCCCATTATGGGACTCGGTGAATGAAGTCATATACATATATACCGTACCCTGCCCTCTAGTGAGGGACTCGATGAAATCATCATATATATACCGTACCCGGCCCTCTAGTGAGGGACTCAGTGAAATAATCATATATATACCATGCCCGGCCCTCTAGTGAGGGGCTCGGTGAAATAATCATATATATACCGTACCCGACCCTTTAGTGAGGGGCTCGGTGAAATAATCATATATATACCGTACCCGGCCCTCTAGTGAGGGACTGAGTGAAATAATCATATATATACCATACCCGGCCCTCTAGTGAGGGACTCAGTGAACAATGCAATGAAACTGTGCACGAATACGTACCCGGCCCAGGACTCGGTGAAATGATGTAATAATGTTATGCACGAATAGAATATCAGGAGCAACCATATACAAACTAAATCATCATCTGAGACTCAATAAAATAATTAGAATGAACCAACACTTGAGAATCAAAGACAACTATCATGTCAAGTACCACTGAGAACTAGAATTCATTGGAGTCATGTATGTTCGTCGTTCGCCCTCTTTATGTAATTCATGCCAAAAAAGAAAGAAAGGGTAACTTTACATACCTGCCCACTCTCTAATTATCTACACCTATTCGTCCGAGCTAGTAAGTCTACATTTAAAAGGATTCACACTATTGTTAGACTCATAATAGTATACTCGTGTTAAGCTTTCAAGTTAAACTGTTCTATATCCTGCCAAAAATTAGGCAGTATCTCCCCTGCTTATATACCTAGCCCGAAACCTTAATTCAGCAACCAACAACAACAACAATGATACCAACATCAATAACATCATTTCTAACTCCAATATATACCATAAAACAACCCACACTCTATTTTCTAACTTCCATGACTAACCCACTTACTATACAATTATTTAACCACTCTATCTTCGTGAATAAACCAAAAGCAATATTAATAAAGAGAAATTCATACCTTATTATTACTAGGACAGCAATATCTTCAAGTGCCGCCTAGAATCCAAATCCTAATCCACCGCAAAACAAGACTACAATCACAAGCACACGCTATCCGGACCTAAACTAATATTCCGCCACTTGAAAATTGCTCATTTTTTGATACCCTCACTCTCTCTACTTATTTCTGGAAATTTCTCGACAGAATCTGGTGAAAAAAGGGGTTTTTACCCTTTACATAGGGGTCAAATTCGGGTCGGGGTCACTGTAGCATTTCATCAGACAAAAATTATTTCGTTCAAGATTGTAGCAAGCCGTGGAGTATTGTAGCAGTATTTCATAGAACGCGAGAGAGAGAGTTTCAGCTTTGTCGCCCAAATTTGTAACGTCCATAATTTTCTACTCCGATCTCCTATCGACGAGCGATTTGTTGCGTTGGAAACTAGACTCGACGAAATTCATTTTAAGCTTTTGTTTCACTTCAAAACACTTCATATGCTAAGAGATATTCGTCCCCCAAGTTGGACCAAAATTTTCACTCAAAACTTCACCCATCCTTTCTCTAAAGTCGTACTACTCCATTTCTTCCACTCATTTTCTTACAAACCTTCCGGTATACCTTATATACATCCTTCACTTATTAAATATACTTAATAATGCTTGCTTCTTACATTCCAAATTGGTTTTACATAACCATATCTCAACGTACTTATGTTTCAAATTTGATAAGTGCTTCTTCGAAGATACGGGGTGTAACAGATTGACTTTGCTATTGATGTGCTACCAGATACTAAGCCAATATTTATTCCTCCATATAAAATGGCTCCTGCAGAATTAAGGGAGTTGAAGGAGCAGTTGAAGGATTTTCTTGAGAAGGGCTTTATCCGACCTAGTTCATCGCCGTAGGGAGCACCCGTATTATTTGTAAAGAAGAAAGATGGCTCCTTACGGATGTGTATCGACTATAGGTAGTTGAATAAGGTAAAGATAAGGAACAAGCATTCCCTTCTAAGAATTAACGATTTATTTAATCAGTTGCAGGGCGCCAAATGGTTCTCAAAGATAGACTTGAGATCGGGATAACACCAAGTAAGAGTTAGGGAGAAAGATATTCCAAAGAAAGCTTTCAGAACCAAATATGGCCATTTTGGGTTTCGGGTAATGTCGGTCGGGTTGACTAACGCTCCAGCAGTATTTATGAATTTGATGAATAGTGCATTCAGGCCTTTCTTAGATTCGTTTGTGATTGTGTTCATCTATGATATTCTGGGGTATTCCTGATTTGAGGCAGAACATGAAGATCGTTTACGTGCTGTCCTTAGAATTCTTCAGCCTCTGAAGTTAAATGCAAAGTTCTCAAAATGCGAATTTTGGTTGAATTCGTAACTTTTCTGGGGCACACTATTTCAGCTAATGGTATTCGGGTGGATACCCAGAAGATTGAAGCTGTGAAGACTTGGCCAAGACCTACAACACCTACTGAAGTTCGTAGTTTTCTGGGTTTGACAGGCTATTACCAAAGATTTTTGTAAGGTTTTTCTTCCATTTCTGCGCCATTAACAAAGCTGACTCAGAAAGCAGCTAAGTTTTAATGGACGGATCCTTGTGAGTACAGTTTTCAGAAGTTGAAGGACAAGTTGACTTCGGCCCCGGTCCTGACGCTTCCAGAAAGATCGGAGGGCTATGTTGTTTATTGTGATGCTTCAGGTGTGGGGTTAGGTTGTATGGTAAAGTTATTGCTTATGCTTCAAAACAGTTGCAGAAACATGAGAAAAACTATCCAACCCATGATCTAGAGTTTGCTGTTGTGATTCATGTATTGAAAATGTGGAGGCATTATTTGTATGGTGTTAACGTTGATATTTATACAGATCATAAGAGTCTTCAGTATGTTTTCAAGCAGAAAGAGCTAAATTTGTGGCAAAGGCGATGGTTGGAGGTGTTGAAAGGCTATGATGTTAGCATTCTATATCATCCAGGGAAAGCAAACGTCATAGCTGATGCTCTTAGCCGTAGATCTTGGGTAGCTTATGTGATATTCAGCCAGAGAAGAGAGAGTTAGCTCGTGAGCTTCAACAATTAGCTAGCCTAGGAGTTCGATTAATGGACTCGGGCAATATGAGAGTTACCATTTAGAATTCAACTGTTTCGTCCTTGGTAGTTGAGGTGAAAGAGTGCCAGTATGAGGATCCCATGTTGGTTCATTACAAGAATACACTTTCTCAGAAGAAAAAGCCATCCTTTGAAATTTTTGTAGATGGAGTTCTCAGAAGACGAGGCAGATTGTGTGTTCCTGATATTGCAAGATTACGTCACTAGATTTTTGAGGAAGCCTATTGTTCCCGTTATTCTATTTATCCGGGAGTGATGAAAATGTATCATGATCTTAAATTCATATATTGGTGGGACGGAATGAAGAAAGACATAGAATAATTCATAGCTCAATGTCCGAACTGTCAGCAGGTAAAGATTGAGTATTAGAAGCCTGGGGGATTATTGCAAGCTATGGAAATTTCAACTTGAAAATGGGAAGTGATTAATATGGATTTCATTGCATGTTTGCCCCGTTCTCAACGTAAGTATGATTCTATATGGGTAATTGTGGATAGACTTACAAAGTCAGCTCATTTTCTACCAGTCAGAACTATGTACTCAGCTGAAGATTATGCAAAGCTTTATATCTAAGAATAGTACAACCCTATGGTGTTCCAAAGATCCATTATTTCTGATAGAGAAGCACAATTTACAGCTAATTTCTGTAAGTCCTTCCAAGAAGGTTTGGCAACTCAGGTGAGTCTTAGCACAACATTTCATCCACAGACTGATGGACAAGCTGAGCATACCATTTAGACACTCGAGGATATGCTACGAGCATGTGTGTTGGATTTTGGAGATAGTTGGGATGATCACTTACCGCTTATAGAGTTCGCTTATAACAATAGTTATCCTTCCAACATCCAAATGGTCCCGTATGAGGCTTTTTTTGGGCGCAAGTGTAGATCACCAATTGGGTGTTTCGAAGTAGGATAAACTAAATTAGTAGGGCCAGATTTGGTTCAGCTAGCAATGGAGAAATTAAGCTTATACAGGACCGATTATTGACAGCCCAAAGTCGACAAAAGTCCTATGCAGACAATCGCCGACGAGATTTGGAATTCCAAGTCAATGACTGGGTATTCTTAAAGGTGTCACCTATGAAAGGTGTGATGAGATTTGGTAAGAAGGTTAAACTTATCTCTCGATACATTGGACCCTACAAGATTGTATACAAAGTAGGCCAAGTAGCCTATGAGTTAGATCTACCTCCAGACTTAAAGACAGTTCACCCAGTTTTCGATGTATCAATGCTGCGTAAGTGTATTGGTGATCCTTCCAGAGTTGTGCCGGTAGATGAGGTTCAAGTTACCGAGCAACTGGCTTATGAAGAGGTTCCTATTACTATCCTAGCTAGACAAGTTCGGAGACTAAGGACCAAAGATGTAGCTTCAGTTAAAGTCTTATTGAGAAACAAAAATAAGGAAGAAATGACTTAGGAAGCGGAAGAAAACATGAGATCCAGGTACCCACACTTGTTTCCATTGCCAGAGGAGGTTCAAGTAGATGTCATTGTCCTCAGGTGCGTAATATTTACTTTTTGTGTTTTCTTGGTCGTGTAAAGCCATTATTAATGTTATTGTTGTAGCCCTGTGAGGCATTGTATATTCTAGGTTGTTGTGAGAGCATGACAATGATATAGTTATAGGAGAAACTCTGGCAAAATATTTGCAGAATCTTGAGAGTTTAACATTCGGGGACGAATGTTCTTAAGGGGGCAATGTTATACCCCGTGTTTGATACACTGAGTTTCAGCGTAAGATAGCCGAGGTGAAGTTAGTAAGTAAGGATGTTGTCAAGGTTATAGTAAGATTCTACATGATTATTCCACATATGCGAGAGTTTAAGTTGTGTACAACAAGTATCGGAAGTTGAGGGGCGAAAGAAACTAGAAAACTTTGAGTTCTACAGCAGAGTAATTCGACGGTCAAGTCGACGGACCGTCGACTGGCTGATGAGTCGTTGACCTTCCCGTAAAAAAACTCTAAGAGATTCAGAGGCTCCCGCAGGTCGACGGTGGCGAGTCGACGAACCGTTGACATGTCGACAGACCGTCGACCCAGCAGTCGAACCGCAGACGGTAGAAAGTTTTCTCTTTCCTATAAATAAAAGGCCATGACTTGGATCATTTATTTTCATCAAAAATCATACCTTTTTAGATCCTTCAAGTTCTCTCTACACTCTCCACTCATCCATGCACTTCCTAAGCCAAATTCAAGTGAAAATCAAGCTTTGGAACCCTAAGATAGCTCATGAGTGATAATGATCTTTGTTCTTAATTAAATTTTATGGTGGTTTTGGTTCAAAACAAGGTTGAGACTAAGGTATGTTCTCTCTTTCTTTCTTATGTTGAGTTGATTTGGAGATTAATAAGTCATAAGGTGAAGGAAATTGTCGTAGAAAAGATTATGGGACACGGTGTTGGAGTTGTTAGTTGTGAATGAAATTTGGAAGGAAGTTTTGAATTGTTTTAGGTGCAAATTGCATATATTTTTCCTAAATATGGAAACTATTGATGTTGTTATTGTTATTGGGAGTTGTTTTGTAATTTGGCGGAAGCCAATAAAATAGGGGAAGTGTTGCCCAAATTCCACTAGCTCGTTAGCTACGCTAGTTTGAACTTAAGAATGTTTTCAAGACTTAACCTTAGCATGAATCCTCTTGAATGTAGATTTGTAAGCCTGGGAGGAGAACGTTAAGTAATTAAGGAGACGTAAAAGTATGTTAAGGCTAACCCTTCTTTCTAAAGGCATGATTTCCTTATTGTGAATCCATCTATGATTCCATAATGGTAATCAGAGGCTCACCGAGCATATGTCACTCCGATAGAGTTGTAATGCTTCTCTTGGATTTTCATGTGTGCCATATATGTATATTTAGCTATTTTCTGACACCGAGCCTACACGGCCGGGTAAGATAACTATTGTGCATACCACTATAGTTGGGTACGAATAACACCGAGCCCTGTTACGGCCGGGTACGGACAATACCGAGTCTTATTATAGCCGGGTAAGGATGACACCGAGCATATATGGCCGGGTATGGTATCATTATATCTATATGTATGGAATGTTTCCTTTAGAGAAAGGTTAAGTATGCATGACAGTCGTCTTAAGAGGTACTATGAGGTACGCATTGTTCTCTTTATTTTATGCTATCTTCATGCTGCCATCATGTTATGATTCATGCCTTACACACTTAATACATTGTTCGTACAGACGTCATTTTGCTTGTGGACACTGCGTTCATGCCCGCAGGTAGACAGAGAGATAGACCGGACTCATAGGCAGCTTCATCAGCGTTTGCATAGGATGCTCCATTCATCCTGGAGCTACAGCTTAGCCAGTATTATTTTTTTGTGTACATATGGGCATGGCGGGGCCCTGTCCTGTCCTTATGATGTTTTGTACTCTTTGTAGAGGCTCGTAGATAGATGTACATAGTCAGATGTTCAGTATCCTTAGTGGTTCATATTGCTGTATATTATTTTGTTAGCCTTATTGGCTTGTACTTATGGCATAGTTGCTAATGTATATAGATGTGTTTTTGAACTCATGCTCTTATAGATTATGATATTTATGAGTCAGCCATGTGGTCAACGTAGATGTGAATATGAGAAGTTTGATTAAGAGGAGCTCGGTGGGTTAGCTCCGGGTACCCGTCATGGCCCTCCGATTGGGTCGTGACAACAATTTACACTCAAAAGGGTGTAGCAAATTAGTATCAGTACAAACACTATGTGCCGGTAGATATCATCGGCCGACTAAGATTAGTATCATTCATACATTCGTAAAACTAACAAGATAAAAAGATAGGCACAACAACAACAATAACAACAATACCGATCAACAATGAATCACAAAAATAAGATGATGTCCAATGCAATGCAATCAATTATAAGTATCTCAATTGTACACACATGCTAAAGGCCTTGTTCTCACTATAGTTATGACCCGTGGGGGACCCATGGTGTCCATGTACCACATCCTCACCCCTGTCAACTGTGCCTTATATATATGTCTATATACCACAATGGAGCTCAGGAATGGCTCAAGTCTAGACCCCAATATGAAACACCACTCTAATGTAAGCATGATCAATCAATAATGTCAATGCCAAGGAAGTGCAAGTCCCAATGCCATAAGTCATAACAAGTCACAAATAGATCAACTCAACAATAGCATGAATTATACAAACTATGTCAATCAACATGAAAGAATATATACATATCAACCCCTTCCTTCCAATAACACAGCAAATACACCTCATGGTTCAATACCTAAAGTGATGGCGACAAGCCCACATAATCAGAAGTCATAACAACCTAGGAAATTTATAACCAGACTTGATTCCTGAAAGCCTAATCAAGCTTTCTCCCATCATTTCTACTATATACACAATCTACTAATTAAAGTCTAACTCAAGTAAGCCGTAACCTACCTCAAAAGCAGAACTGGAACCACGAGCTACTCCAACAGAGCCTTCCCTTTACGTAAAGCCTCGGAACACTCAAAGTCTAGCAATAATAATGCTAAGTAAGAAATACACCGACTAATTGGAAGAAGAATCAATTTGCAAAAAAGTACCCAAAATACCCCTAACAAACCAAGTGGGTAAAATCAGAAATTAAGGGTGAAATTATCCTACCCTTAGTCCCAATCCTCAAATTCATGGGTTTCTAATCACTTTAGACCCTACAATTCCATAATTTAGTCAAAACCCCCAAATTTGGGTGAAACCCTAAGTCTCAAAATAGATTCTTGAATTTATTAGAATAATCTATCCTAGAAGGTGTTAACCTACACTTCTAGATGATATAAATAGTGAATTAAACAACAAAAATCAATTCAAGCTAAGGTTTTATGATTTAGAATTCTAGGTCTTCAACCCACCATTTTTAGAACTTGAACTAGCATGGAAACTTAAAGGGGAAATGAGAATGAACAAGATAATGGTTTAGAACTTACCTCCAAGGATGATTTTGTTACACCCCGTAGTTTCGTATGTTGAGATTCGAGCTACCTTTCAGGAGGTATGTGAGATGATATGTGTTTATCTTATGGTTATGAGGGTTTAAGTTCATATAATAAGCCATGGGAGGATTGGAGAAAGAATATCTTTTAGTATATGTGAAGTTTTGAAAGGTACAAGCATGGGAAGTACGTAGCAATGAAGTAAAGGATGAATTACGATCTCTTTAGTCGTAACCGGGAACGCCAACCTTGGAACCAAAGGACATGACCATTATCAAGTGTGATTAATGATAATTATCATGTATGGAGAGTTTCGGAAGATTCCGGGATCAAACAAATCGAAGAAAATAAGTTTGTCTAAAATTTGGAAAAAAGTTGATAGAATTTTGGACAGAATTTTGGGTCAACATTGGAGGGGTCTATCTCCGGGTATATCAGTAGTTTTAAGGTGTTTCAAAAGCTTAAAATGAAGTTCGTCGAGTCTAGTTTCCAATGCAACAAACCGTTTGTCAATACGACATCGGAGTAGGGAGTTATGGGCGTTTTAAAACGGATAGTCAGAGGAACCCCAACCTGGGCAGAAAATCCAAAAAGTTCACTTAAAAGCCCACTTATGTTTTGACCCGGCCCAATCCGAGTTTGGCACCTATAAAAGGGCCTCTACACTTCATTTTTGTTCATTTTTCTTCAACTCCACGAACCTCTAAAACTCTCCTAACATCTCCACACCTCTCTAGAATTTCCTACACTTCTCTCTCCATTATAAAAGTGTTCTTGAAGGTTCTCCACCATTCCAAAATATTCTATACCATCACAAAAGAGGATTAATATCCAAAACCCCAAACTAAGTCATGGAGAAGGATTGTTCTTGTCTCTACTTAATGTTGTGATGAATTTGGTCTTGGAAGAAGTTGAGTGGGGTGAAGTTGTTCTAGTGTAAGGTATGTTCTCCATCCTATTTCTCATAATTAAGTTGATTTGAAGGTTTAGCAAGTCCTATAAAAGAAGAGAATCATAGTAGAGAAGTTGAAAAGTATTAAAGTGAAGATGATGACTATGGAATGACTTTGGTAGGAGATTTTGGATTAATTTGAGATTAAATTGAATATAATTCTTTGATTATGGTATTGTGGATATTGTTATGGTTGGTTGAGAAATTGGGAAAAACATCGTGTGGGATGTTTTATGGAGTTTTTTGGTATTGATGATGATGTTATTGGCGTTGGTGGTGTTGTTGTTGTGTTGGTTGTTGGTATTATGATTTCGAGCTACGCACATAAATAGGGGAGATGCTGCCCGAATTTCGACAGATTCTAAAAGAATTTTAATTAAAGGCTTGAGATAAGTGTATGATGGTGAGCCTAACAATAGTATGAATGGTTTTATATGTATATTATGAGACAACGAACGATCTTAAGTAGATTGCATGACAAGAGGTAGGTTGGAAAGTCGGGAAGTGCGCTGGTGTATGTTAAGGCTAAACTCTTTCTTTCTTAAGGCATGTGTCACAACCTTACTAGAGGCCGTGACGGGTACCCAATACTAATATACCGAGCACCTATTATCTCGCATTCCATTCTTACTACTAAGTGGGCCACATGGACGATACAGTCATATTTTACTCAACATAATCAGAAATAGCATATCTATAAACATATGTGAATAAGCTTTACCAAAATATTATATAACGACAGGGACGAACAAAATTATGAAAACATCGATCCACATACGTCTGTCTACGAGCCTCTAAATAATATACATATCTCCACAAGGAGGGGCTGAATTTCACTGTGCCCAAACATGTGCACAAGAGTAGTACCAATAAACTGAAACTCCGAAATAACAAGAGCGCTCTCAATATGCCGCTGGTGGAGCTCTTAAGGATTAGACGCGTCTACCTGTTTACCTGCGGGCATGAACGCAGCGTCCACAAGAAGGGGCGTCAGTACGAGGAATGTACTGAGTATGTAAGGCATGAATAATAACAGAATGGAAATATAGAGCATATCGTAAGATAAAAGAGTAACCTGTACATATGAGAGCCTCCTAGGGTGAATGCCATGCATGCTTAGCTTTCTTTGAAAAACATTTCTTATACATGTATACATAAAATAGCATATATCATGTTGACGAGGAATGTCGGCTCCGATCCATGTAACCATGTATCCCGCGTCCGGGATGATATCATATCATATTATACCAACTGATCCGGTGGCCATGCGTCTATAGCGCCTAGTCCTTTTTCCCATATTCCCCATATACATATACATATATCATATACAGATATCATATAAGTAGCATGCATGAGAGCCCAAGAAAAGTTATGTCTCTATCGGAGTGACGTAAGGTCGGTAACCTCCGATTATATTATGGAACAGTCATCATCGCTTTATCTCACCTTGAAGGAACAATTAGTATAAGGTGAGACCAATAACAATGAATAAGATTGAGAAAGTCAAAAGAAAGCTCAATATTCTCATATCATCATTGAAATCGTAAACTTAGAACCTTTAAACACAGAATCATCATCATCATAGGAAAATATTCTCATCTTTTACATCATCATTATCATTGTGAAAACAGGTTCATTGTTGCTATCATAAGAGCGTACGGAGTCATAAATCTTTGATTTGGAAAATACGAATATTTTGGAAAATATTTATGAATTATTAGGAAAGGAATTATGCCTTGGAGTCATAAACACCTAACTTGTGAAAACAAGGGAGATATGGGAACATTTATGAGATCATAACATAGGAATCATGCCTTTGAAAGAAAGGGACAAGCCTTAACATACCTGAAATTTCAAGTTGCGGCTTTTCCGCCTATTTCCGATCTTGCAATCTACCTATAAGACCATTCATACTATGGTTAGGCTCACTGTTATATACTTATCCTAAACCTTCAAATTAATCCTCCTTAAAATCTGCCGAGATTCGAGCAACATCTCCCCTATTTATGTGCCTAACCCAAATTCATAATTCAACAACCAACAACAAAAACAACAATACCAACATCAATCATAATATTCTCAATACCAAAATAATCCATAAACATCTCATATGGGGTTTACCCCATATTCCCACGAACAAAACTACGATACGGCTATTTGACAGTTCTATCTCCATAAATAAACCAAAATTAACATTAATAATAAGAGATTCATACCTTACTCCCAATATTATTGCTATATATTCACTCATACACCTTGATCTTAAGCCACCACCAGTCACTACACAATTTTGTAGTTGCAACTATACGCCGTCTGGACCGAAATTTGGGAATTATACCTGGTTTAGGCTAAAAAATGGGTGTGGGAAGGTTGGGGAATTTTCTAGAGAATTTGAGAGGTTTTTGGGTGTGTTTGGTTGAGAAATGAGGGGTAAGCTCCTTTATATAGCTGTCCAAGTTCTGCCTGGACCGACTTAAAATTCCTTCAGCGCGTTGGCGATGGCTTAGTTTTTCTGCCTGCGTGTTCGTTCAGTAAAAAAGTCATAACTCTTGATCCCGATATGGTATGAGGGCCCACGACCTATGGTTGGAAATCTAATTAAATTTTCTACAACTTTCATTTGTGGTGTTTTTCCAAATTCCAAACTTATAATGGCGTTTTGGCCTCTTCAATTCAGATCATCCGAAAATGTTTCCTTAAATCGTCCTTTTGGAGGGCTTATGCCCATATTTAGCTTAAGGGTCCTTCTTAGGACTTGCTCAACTTCCCATGTACTACTCATATATCTCTTCATATGTCTTTTATAAAACCCTAGCATGTGGGCCCCACTTAGCATACAGTAACGAGAGCTTTCATCAAGCAACGTACTAACTGATTTACACCATATTGTCTCCAAATGTCATATGTATATTATTATTACACTCTTATAATATAACCTTCATCCCTAACCGGGCCTCAAAATTGCTCAGCGCGTTCGCGCCTGGTGGTGGCGCGTTCGCGTTGTGTTGGCCCTTGGCGTTCTGCGCGTTCGCGCCACTCCCTGGCTCGTTCGCGTAGACCATTTTCCTGGCCTGTCCGCCCGACTTGTAACGCCCATATCTCCTAACCCCGATGTCCTATTGAGGAGCGGTTTGTTGCGTTGGAAACTAGACTTCCTGAACTTCACTTTAGGTTTTTATTTCATTTCAAAACTATTAATATACTTAGAGATATTATTTCTCCCAGTTAAACCAAAAATTTTCGTACCAAACCTTGCCCAACTTTCCTTCAAAGCCTCGGTAGCTTAATCTCCTTAGTTCACTTGTTTTCCAATCCTTCTATAACCTGTTACGTGAACTCGAACTCTTATAATTATAAAAGGAGCACCTACGATCTTGCATCTTCTCGACAATAACTCCGATGTCTGCAATTAAATAGCTAACACTTCATGAATCTCAATGTACATAAACTACGGGGTGTAACATTCCTTCCCCCTTAAAAACATTCGTCCTCGAATGTTAAGCTCGTAGGAATTCCATGAACATTGCATCGGAATTTCCCTTATAACTGGATCACTATCATCCTGTCACAACGTCCCAAGATACACAGTGCCTGACAAGGCCACAACATCAATATTTATATCGGCCACGCATGACCGAAAAAACCTTCAAAAAAAAGTAGTACATACCTAAGGGTGCTGGCGTCTTTGTCCGAACTTCTTCTGAGGGTGAATACCAATATAGGTCCTGGACTTCCCACCTTTATCAGCCTCCCAAGTTATTGTTGTCTCTCCACAGGATTTAAACTGAAGTTACGTTTTTAGTCCACATTCTTCAAACTTGTCTGTCTAGAATGGCAATGGGTACTTCTACATAGGGCAGTTGTTCTGTGACCTAGACGTCCTCTACAGGCATACTTCTGAGAGGATCCCTAAAGCATCTACGAAACATTAGAGGCCGTGATGGGTACCCGATACTACTATACCGAGCACCTCTTATCTCGCATTCCATTCTTACTACTAAGTAGGCCACATGGACGATACTGTCATATTTTACTCAACATAATCAGCAATAGCATATCCATAAGCGTATGTTAATAAGCTTTACCAAAATATTATATAACGACAGGGACGAACAAAATTATGAAAACATCGATCCACATACGTCTGTCTACGAGCCTCTAAATAAGATACATATGTCCACAAGGAGGGGCCGAATTTCACCGTGCCCAAACATGTGCACAAGAGTAGTACCAATAAACTGAAACTCCGGAACAATTGAAGCGCTCTCAATACATGTATACATAAAATAACATATATCATGTTGCCGGGGAACATCGGCTCCGATCCATTTAACCACGTATCCCGCGTCTAGGCATCCCGCGTCCGGGATGATATCACATCATATTATACCAACTGATCAGGTGGCCATGCGTCTATAGCGCCTAGCCCTTTTTCCCATAATCCCATATACATATACATATATCATATACAAATATCATATAAGTAGCATGCATGAGAACCCAAGAAAAGTTATGTCTCTATCGGAGTGACGTAAGGTTTGTAACCTCCGATTATATTATGAAATAGTCATCATCGCTTTATCTCACCTTGAAGGAACAATTAGCATAAGGTGAGACCAATAATAATGAATAAGATTGAGAAAGTCTAAAGAAAGCTCAATATTCTCATATCATCATTGAAATCATAAACTTAGAACCTTTAAACATAGAATCATCATCATCATAATCATCATAGGAAAATATTCTCATCTTTGACATCATCATTATCATTGTGAAAACAGGTTCATCGTTGTTATCATAAGAGCGTACGGAGTCATAAATCTCTAATTTGGAAAATACGAACATTTTGGAAAATATTTATGAATTATTAGGGAAGAAATTATTCCTTGGAGTCATAAACACCTATCTTGTGAAAACAAAGGGGATATGGGAACATTTATGAGATCATAACATAGGAATCATGCCTTTGAAAGAAAGGGACAAGCCTTAACATACCTGAAATTTCACGTTGTGATTTTTCCGCCTATTTCTAGTCTTGCAATCTACCTATAAGACCATTCATACTATGGTTAGGCTCACTGTTATCTACTTATCCTAAACCATCAAATTAATCCTCCTTAAAATTTGTCGAAATTCGGGCAACATCTCCCCTGTTTATGTGCCTAATCAGAATTCATAATTCAACAACCAACAACAATAAAAATAATACCAACATCAATCATAATATTCTCAATACCAAAATACTCCATAAACATCTCATATGGGGTTTACCCCATATTCCCACGAACAAAACTACTATACGGCTATTTGACAGTTCTATCTCCGTAAATAAACCAAAATTAACATTAATAATAAGAGATTCATACCTTACTCCCAATATTATTGCTATATCTTCACTCCTCCATCTTGATCTTAAGCCACCACCCGTCACTACGCAATTTTGTTGTTGCAACTATACGCTGTCTGGACCGGAATTTGGGAATTATACATGGTTTAGGCTAAAAAGTGGGTGTGGGAAAGTTGGGGAATGTTTCAGAAAATTTGAGAGGTTTTTGGGTGTGTTTGGCTAAGAAATGGGGGGTCATCTCCTTTATATAGCGGTCCAGGTTCTGCCTGGACCGACTTAAAATTCCTTCAGCGCGTTTGCGCCAAGGCTTAGTTTTTCTCGTCCGCGTGTTCGTTCGCAAAAGAACATAACTCTTGATCCCGATATGGTGTGAGGGCTTGTGACATATGGTTAGAAAGCTAATTCAATTATATACAACTTTTATGTTTGGTGGTTTTCCAAATTCCAAATTGATAATGGCGTTTTGGCCTTTTCAATTCGTCATCCGAAAATGTTTCTTTATATCGTCCTTTTGGAGGGCTTATGCCCATATTTATTAAGGGTCCTTCTTAGGACTTGCTTAACTTGCCATGTACTACTCTATATCTCTTCATATGTCCTTTATAAAATTTTTGACGTGTGGGCCCCACTTAGCTTACGATAAAGAATTCGTTGCTTTCATCAAGCAACGTACTAACTAATTTAAACTATATGGTCTCCAAATGTCATATGTTTATTATTATTACACTCTTATAATATAACCTTCATCCCTAACCTGGGCCTCAAAATTGCTCAGCGCGTTCGGGCCTCGTGGTGGCGCGTTCGCGCAGATCAATATGAGAATATTGAGCTTTCTTCTGACTTTCTAAATATTATTCATTGTTGTTGGTCTCACGTTATACTAATTGTTCCTTCAAGGTGAGATAAAGTGATGATGACTATTCCATAATATAGTGAGGTTACCGACCTTACGTCACTCCGATAGAGACATAACTTTTCTTGGACTCTCATGCATGCTAATTCTATGATATCTGTATATGATATATGTATATGTATATGGGGAATATGAGAAAAAGGGCGAGGCGCTATAGACGCATGGCCACCTGATCAGTTGGTATAATATGATATGATATCATCCCGGACGGGGGATGCCCGGTCGCGAGATACATGGTTAAATGGATCGGAGCCGACGTTCCTCGGCAACATGATATGTGCTATTTTATGTATACATGTATAAGGAATGTTTTTTAAAGAAAGCTAAGCATGCATGGCATCCGCCCTAAGAGGCACTTATACGGACCGTATAAGTGGCTGTATAACTCACATTTTCCGAAGTTGATCCCGTTGTTTCGTTTGACTTCCAATCCTTATGGAACCTTCTTGACATTTGTATAATACTTCATTAACCATCCAAGGATGCTTATAGCTTCTCCTCAAGGCAGCTTCTTCTCAAGGCTTTACTAAATCAACATCAACTCGGTTGTTACGAAATCTTCCAGAACACAACTTATATTTCACTTCCTTTGACGAACCTAGTCTCTCCAAGTCATATGACTTCAAAATCTTGTCGTATAATCTTTGAAGCTATCAAGTACTCTCTTAAAGTCTAGATGGACTCCACGTTCCCCTTAATCTTGCGTTAGCCTATTCACAGCTCGACGCATGAAAAGTCCGAGGTGTAACATTTTCACCTCCTTAAGAACATTCGTCCTAGAATGTTAAGTTCTCGGGGGATTCTATAGAAATTCTGCCAGAGTTTCCCCTGTAATATGACACTACCATCCTGTCACAACAACCCACAATAACATCGCCTCATAGGGCTACAACAGAATGGCAAGAAAACATAGCCACACACGACCCAAAAACAATAAAAGAAAGCTTTACATACTTGGGGACAATGGTGTCTCATCGTAAACCTCTTTCGGGGGTGAAAAAAAATGCGATATTTTGTCCTCATATCCTCTTCTGCTTCCCAAGTCATCTCTTCTCTATTATTATTCTTCCGCAGAACCTTAATTGAGGCTACATTTTTAGTTATGATTCTTCGCACTTGCCTGTCTAATCTGGCAATAGGTACTTCTTCATAAGCCAACTTCTCGGTAATTTGAACATCATCTATAGGTACGACTCTGGAAGGATCTCCCGTACATTTACAAAGCATTGATACATGGAAAACTGGATGAACTGATTCAACTTCTGGAGGTAAGTCCAATTCATAAGCTATTTGGCCCACTTTGCGTATGATCTTGTAAGGTCCAATATATCGGGGACTAAGCTTGCCCTTCTTGCCAAATCTCATTACACCTTTCATTAGCGACACTTTTAAGAACACCCAATCATTGATTTGGAATTCCAAGTTCCATCGGCGATTGTCTACGTAAGATTTTTGGCGACTTTGAGCTGTCAATAATCGATCTCGAAGAAGCTTGATCTTTTCCATCGCTTGCTGAATCAATTCTGGACCTATCAGTTGTGTCTCTCCGACTTCAAACCATCCAATTGGTGATCTACACTTCCTTCCATACAAAGGTTCATACGGAGCCATCTGGATGCTGGAATGATAACTGTTGTTATAAGTAAATTCGATAAGTGGCAAATGATCATCCCAGTTGCCTCCGAAATCCAATACACATGCCCGCAACATATCTTCCCGGGTCTGAATAGCGCGTTCAGTTTGTCCATCGGTCTGTGGATGAAATGTTGTGCTGAGTCTCACTTGAGTTCCCAAACCTTCTTGAAAGGATTTGCAGAATTTAGCTGTAAATTGTGCTCCCCTATATATGATAATGGATACTGGGACACTATGAAATCATACTATTTCTTCAAGATATAGCTTTGCATAATCTTCTACGGCATATGTAGTTCTGACTGGTAGAAAATGAGCTGACTTCGTGAGTCTATCAACAATTACCCATATGGAGTCACATTTATGTCAAGAATGAGGTAAACCTACAATGAAACCCATGTTGATTACTTTCCATTTCCAGGTTGGAATCTCCATAGCTTGCAATAATCCTCCTAGTTTTTGATGCTCAATTTTTACTTATTGACAATTTGGACATTGAGCTACAAACTCTGCTATATCTTTCTTCATTCCTTCCCACCAAAGACATCGACTTGTGGACAGAATAACTGGAGTAATGAGCTTCTTCCCGAATCTGCATGCGTAATCCCGTAACATCCGAACACATAGCCGCTCGATACCGAGAATCCCATCTGCGTAAATCTCAAATGGTAACTTCTCCTTCTGGGGGAGTGCATCTCTGAAATAACGTAATTTGGGATCTTCATATTGGCGCTTTTTCACTTCCATATCTAAGGATGAGACAGCTGGGTTGTGAATGTTAACTCCTGCATTGCCTGAGTCCATTAGGCGAACTCTTAGGCTAGCTAGATGG
>NW_026726266.1:0-42720 GCF_029784015.1 Lycium ferocissimum | reverse complement strand
AAGGATTAGGGACACGGGTGAGTCTTGGTACGGCATTTCCCCCTTCGGGGCGGACATGGGGCGCCCCTATTGGGGAAGTAAAAAATATGTTGCGGGCAATTGCATTGACTTAAAGGCAGGGGGATAAAAAAATCACCACTTTTGAGTTTCCCTTTGTCACGCCCCAGGCTATAGGCCCGATGGGTATCAAGGGTAACCCCCGGCCGTTTAAAATTTTGCCCTTTACCCCTTGCTCTTATTCACCGTTTTGCTCATAATCGTATAAAACTATCATCATCTAAAACCCACTTTACTTTTATGAACATAAGCCCCCCAAAAATTAAAAATAATATATATATATATATATATATATATATATATATATATATCATATACATGAAGGCCATGGGTCCTTATAACACATGCGTTCTGAACCTCTCTTGGGGGTACTAGACATATGGACGGGACGGGGCCCCCGTCGTGCCCAATCGGGGTAAAACATATATGCCAAAAGAATAATCTGGCACCCCCCGGAAGAAATGGAGTGCCCCCGGTCGGTAGTAGCTCCTGCGGATCGCTTCTCTCCCTCTGTGGGCATGAACACGACGCCCAAAAAAAAGGGGCCGTGGGTCAACATTTTTTGCAAGTATGAAAGGGCGGGAATGAAATAAGAAATAATAAAATTTATCATAAACCCCAGAGATGGAGATACAACACCGTCTTTTTTAAACGTCCCCGTTTCCTTTTCTAAATTTACATACAAAAACTATCATGTGCTTATCATTGATATTTTGTAAATTCCTTGTATGTATCTGTTCCGTCATATATCGTCGTGGAAACCCCGCGCCCGGGGTCCCTCTATGCCCCCCGGCTGGTGGTTTTGGCCGGGGCCCAAAACAGGCCTTAGAATCCGGGCCCCCCAGGGTGACATCCCGGCCATCAGGCACGGTGGAATCGTCGGACCCTTATGGCGGTGATGTCCCCAAACCAAATTTAAAGGGGTGGAATCATATCATCATACATAGTATGCATTCACCCTAAGGTCATCCTATCATTCATTTCATTTTTTTCCAGGGTTCGCCCGGGAATTCTTCTTATACATATATTCAATTCATACATTAAAACCCGGGGGAAAGTATAGTGGTGGGGGGTTGCAAAGGGTTCGTGGCCCCCCGACTTCATTATGGAACATTCATACGTGAAACGCCTGCCTTGAAACGGACATAAGGTGAGTGTGTTTGATCAAAATTAATAGATTATACTAGGGTCTTAAACAAGGGGACATCTATCTTGGGGTATAGCATCTCTTGACCTTTAAACTTTCTTATCGTAATCGTAATCGTAGCATTCTCTTATCTCGTATGGTTTTTTTGTGACCCAAGGGCTCGTAGCCTTCTTAAAGATAGAACATTCGTAAAAAAAGAGGGAATTTCATACCATGGACTTCCTAAAAAAGGAAAGAGTTGCCTTTTTTTTTTCGCTTTACCCTTTTGCGCTCGTCCCCCTTTGTTCTCACGTATTGACCTTCAAAGGGGGTTCGTGTTATCATTGCACATAATTACAACGCACCTCAAGGCTAAAAAAAATTGGCACGTTTCCTTTGTTTATCTCTTTCCGGTATTCATAATTCACGATCCAATTCATTTAAAACAATCGTCATTTATTTACATAATTCACATTTCATAATTCCACTTAATCTCCATATTTTATAAAAGTCCATCGTCGTATTCTTTCATACCCCATACTTATTTCATGTTCTAAAATCTTTATAATGCTTTACAACATAAACTATCCTTTTGATTACCCAACCCTTTATTTCAAAATGACATTATTTCCTTTAAAAAAATTTTCTTACTTTTAATCCATGTGTTTCAACCTACTAATACTTCAAATAATGTAGAAAATCATGAAACTTCCCTTTGATGATGAAGGGAAAAGACCTTGAGTGATAATACCCCTTTTTGCACAAAACCTATTTTCACGCTGAATTTCTTGACTTTGATAGCTTTAATGGAGTTTCATAGGCTTGATTCACTCAATTCTTGTTGTTGATCCTTTATTTCCATTGATTTCTCATGGATGAAATGTTTGGAACACTCTAGAGGTTTCTTAAAGTGTAAGGTGTCCCCCCAATCTTATCGGGCGTGACGGGCCCCGGGGCCCTCGTCGAGTCGGCGAACCCCCCGTTCCTCAAAATTTTTTTTTGAAAAAAGAATTGTAAATGAAATAAAAAAACCGACGGTGCTGGGGCATCTCAAACATCTTATACAAAATAAAAACACGACATGAGATAAGGCGACCCAAAAAGGGCCCCTGCCTTCGTCAATAGAATAAGGGCCCGGCAGGAAAACGTAACCATGACCCCCCGTTCGCGGACTTGTCACGACCCCCCGTGGGCCGTGACTAGTGCCTCCCCAGGCACCGTCGTACCGAAGTTAAGATAAAACATAATTCAAATATTTACAAAAAGGGCGAAGTTTCCTTTTTTTCTCTTTAACCCAAACTTTCGTACACGGATAATACCACAAACCCCCCGGGGGGCCCAAATCCATATACTATACATAGGCGGCGGGGGGCCCCGGCGGGCCGCTCGAACTATCACGCTTGCTATACGACCCTACACATATACTATACGGACATCCCCAACCCACGCTCCTCCCCGGACCTTACGAATAACGGAATCATATAGGGGACGGGGGCCCCGTCCCACGAATAATAATGTACTGTTTTGGGGGAAAAAAATATACCAAAATATGCAAGCTCGGAAGAAGGAGCATCCCGGCGGAATAGATGGCCAAACGGTGGGTCCCCCAAGCGGCGGTACCGGGAGGCGCACCCCGAAGAAAGGGGGGGGGTCGTGGTGCGAGTATGTGAAGTTTCGAAACAATCACACCGGAAAGTTTCATATCTCCGTAACCCGACATATCCCCGTAACCTATCATAGCCAACCATAACACCAAACACAGCATAACACCACATATAACGGAACCCGACCCTCTAGCGAGGAGCTCGGCGAACCATAACACAAAGATCACACCGTAATATGTCATAATGCGCACGAACATAACCGGCCCGGGATCCGGTGAACGAAGCAATAACCATAAGCACGAGCGGAGTCGTGAGTAATCATATGCATCAAAATCATAAGCAGTACTCTTTAAATAATCAAGAAATCCATATAAAAATTTATAGTGGAGAAGATTCCGATTTTTCCGAAAGATCCATAAAGCTAGCAAAATTGGCCGCGGGTCCCACGGACGGGTGCCGACCCCCATCCGAGCCCGACTACAAGGGGTAGGGAAGAGTTAGGCCTTATGAACATGTATATTATGTTTTGGGGTGTTTCGAGGTCGTATGTAAAAGTTACGGACGTTTGAAGTTCGGGACCTCTTTGTAGTTGAAATTTCATAAGTCTTTGTAAAAGAATCATTCATTTGAAAACTTAAGAACATCATATTGTGCACAACAAGAAATCACTCTTTAGGATCAAGCAAGCGTGTATCTGAACTTGGATTTAGGACCGAATAACCCCGAGACGCGAGGCATAACCTACTAGTTCTAGGACATGCCAAATAAAAGGAAGCGATGCCTTACATACCTCAATCAATCGCAAGCCAAGCCTAGCCTCAACCCTCGGCAATTCCAAAATCTACATAACGCAAAGCACACTAACATTAGCCATACGCCTTTAACCATTCGATTTCAAACGAGCATTTGATTCTATAGAAATTTCGGCAGCATTTCCCCTGTAAATGCACCAACCCCGAGATTTCAACTCGGCTAATTTCAACGACAACCCAACAAGAAACCAAACCACAACAATACTAGTCGATTTACAATACGTTCCAACATCAATATACAATTCCATCACATTCCAATATTTTCAACTAACCATGCATAGTCAATCTAATATTAACACTTATGCGGTTAAGTAATAATCCGAGCTCATTCAAACAGTATACAAAAACACCTTAGGCAATTCATACAATTTTTCCAATAGTCTAAACAACGATCCAAGTTACCCGAATTCCATACCCAACCCGAGGACACTACTTCCACATTTCTTGCTTCCAAATTCTATAAATTACACTACCAATTCCATGCATTCATAATGTCATCTCCTTAATTACAAAATTACATTACAAGTACAAAAACTTCCAAAACAGCCCGCCATCATGGCGACATTAACTTAATCCACCAAGCGCTCATTATCGATATAAAATTTACGACGACGACGACTAGAACATCAAATAACGTTTGCTTATCTTTTGCACCCATATGGCCTACATTCGGCCATCCTCATACATACACACATATATATGATTCATTCTCATTCAATACACTACAACAACAAGAAAACATGTTACATACAACCTAGACTCTCATTCTCCACACATGGTACATGCACGGCCAAAGGCCATGCATGGTCCATGTCCACGGTTTGGCCCTCCACACCAAAATTCTCATGAATTCCATGCATAATCAAATACAACAACATGTTCACATCATTCACAACACAAGAAAGAGAAGTAATTTTTACCTTCTTCTCTTCACTTCACACGTTCCCTAGAGCTTCCAAGAAGGCAAACGGATGGTTCAATGATTCAAACAACGCTTCCACGTCGACGAGCACCCTTGACTTAGTTGTTTTACCACAAGAATCAATTTTTTTTGGAAGCAAATTCTTGGTCTTGATTTTTGGCCTCCAACCCGTGAGCTTCTTGCTCTTCCTCTTTTCTTTAATTTCTTGATTTTTCTAGAAAATTATGAGAAGGAAGATGATAAGTCATCTTTTAAATTAACCACACAAAATAAAAATAATATGTGGCCTTGGCCCACAAGTATGTGGCCGGCCACCTTGGCCTTGAAGTTCAATAATTCACAAATTTTCTTAATGCCATTTTGGTCCCCAAACATTCCCTTAATGCTTTGGGCCTTAATGTTCTCCAATTTTTTTCACCTAGTTCCCTTGGCCCAATTGACAAGGGGTCGTTTTCGGAAATTCACGGGACTAATTTCCAAGGTTACCTTTTTGCCCTTCCGCTTCTTTAATATTTCCACGCCCATGTTCCCTCGAAAATAACGTGCACATTAAATAATATCCAAATAAGGCCTTATTCTTAGCATTCCATATTATTTCCAATTTTTCCGAATACGCCCAAAATGCGAGATATAACATCCTCCCCCCCTTTAGAACATTCGTCCTCGAATGTTAAACTACCCTTACGGGTCTTACAAATAATTGGGGAAGTTCTTCACAGCTTACAAATAATTGAATAAGGAATTTAAATTACCTGCGGGCACCGAAAATAGGTGAGGATATTTCTTCTTCATCAGCTCCTCAGCTTCCCAGGTCGTTTCTTCCCGATTGTTATTACGCCATAGCACCTTAACGGAGGCTACTTCTTTGTTCCGCAACCTTTTTGATTGCCGATCCAATATAGCTATGGGCTGCTCTTCATAGGACAGCTCCTCCGTGACCTGGATATCATCTACCGGGAATATTCTGGAAGGGTCGCCAATGCATTTGCGGAGCATAGAAACATGGAATACCGGATGCACTGGTCCCAAGTCAGCTGGCAAATCCAATTCATAGGCAACTTTGCCTATTCTCCGGATAATCTGATAGGGCCCGATATATCTGGGACTGAGCTTCCCTTTCTTACCAAATCTCATAACACCTTTCATAGGCGATACCTTCAGGAATACCCAATCACCAACTTCAAACTCCAAGTGCCGACGTCGATTATCTGCATAAGATTTTTGTCGACTCTGGGCCGCTAACAACCTCTCTCGAATAAGCTTGACTTTGTCGACCGCTTGTTGAATCATATCTGGACCAATTAATTGAGTCTCACCCACATCGAACCAGCCAATTGGTGACCTGCACTTCCTGCCATATAAAGCCTCGTACGGGGCCATCTGGATGCTGGAGTGGTAGCTATTATTATAGGCAAATTCAATTAATGGCAAGTGTTCATCCCGCCTACCTGAAATCAATAACGCAGCTCGCAACATATCTTCCAATGTCCGAATAGTGCGCTCGGCCGTCCGTCGGTTGGGGATGGAATGTCAGACCGAGACTCACCGCGCGTCCCCAATCCCTCCCGAAAGGATCTCCGTAAATTGGTGTAAACCGAGTGCCTCTGTCGAAATAATAGATGTGGGAACTCCATGAAGCCTTACTATCTCCTTAATATACAATCCGGCATAATCCTCGGTACCGAATAAGTGGTCCTGACTGGGAGGAAATGGGCTGATTTTGTCAGCCTATCAACAATAACCCAGATAGAATCATACCTCCGTGGAGTACGGGGCAACCCTGCGATGAAATCCATATTAATTATTTCCCACTTCCACGTAGGTATCTCCATTTCCTGTAGTAGCCCACCGGGTTTCTGGTGCTCAATTTTGACTTGCTGGCAGTTTGGACACTGTGCGACAAATTCTGCTATATCCTTTTTCATGCCGTCCCACCAGTATAGACACCTGAGATCGTGATACATTTTTGTAGCCCCTGGGTGAACAGAATAGCGGGCATAATGCGCCTCGCCCATAACCTGTCGCCGTAAATCTGCAACTGCAGTACACAGTCCCTACCCCGTATAATAATATCCCATCCGATGTAATCTCGAACGGAGTCTTCTCTTTCTGGGGGGCTCGTGTCTCTATAATGAACCATAATGGGATCTTCATATTGGCGACGCTTAATTTCCTCCGAATAGAAGATTCTCGCAACTCCACGAACAAATCCCGCATTGCCGCATTCGGCCAAACGGACACCAAGGCTTGCCACCGATGAATTTCACGAACCATTTCCTTCTTGTCCGATGGAACATCCGCCAAACTACCCATAGATTTGCGGGCCGAGGGCATCTCCGCAACAACATTGGCTTTTCCCGGGTGGTATAGAATATCGACGTCATAATCCTTCAAAGAACTCTAACCACCGTCTCTGCCGCAAATTAAGCTCCTTCTGCTTAAAGATATATTGGAGACTCTTGTGATCTGTGTAGATATCAACGTGAACGCCATATAAATAATGTCTCCACATCTTCAGGGCATGAATTACTGCTGCGAGCTCCAAATCATGAGTGGGATAATTCTTTTCATGTTTCCTGAGCTGTCGGGAAGCATATGCTATGACTCGGCCGTGCTGCATTAATACACAACCCAGGCCGACACCTGAAGCATCACAATAAATGACATACCCGTCTGGCCCCTCGGGAAGTGTTAGGACTGGAGCTGTAGTCAATTTCTCCTTCAATAATTGGAAGCTCCGCTCACAGGCATCCGTCCACTGGAATTTGGCTCCCTTCTGAGTTAGCCTTGTTAAAGGCGCTGAAATGGAAGCAAATTTCTCCACAAATCTTCTATAATAACCAACCAATCCCGGAAACTACGGACCTCACGCGTCGGCGTTGTAGGCCGGGGCCAATTCTTCACGACTTCGATCTTCCGGGTGTCTACCCGTATACCATCGGCTCCAATAATGTGTCCCAAGAATGCCACCGATGTTAACCGAATTCACATTTAGAAAATTTTGCATATAATTTCTCGCCGTCGCGATACTCCAAGTACCGTCCTCGGATGGTCCGCGTGTTCATTCTCTCTCCGACCGGAATAAACCAGAATATCATCAATGAACACGATCACGAACATATCCAAGAATGGCCTGAATACCCGATTCATAAGATCCATGAATACCGCTGGAGCATTCGTCAGCCCAAATGACATAACTCTGAATTCATAATGGCCGTACCGGTCCCAATGTTTGTCTTGGGAATATCTGCCTCCCGTACTCGCACCTGATGATATCCCGACCGCAAGTCTATCTTGGAGAAGCATTTAGCTCCCTGCAACTGGTCAAACAAATCGTCAATCCTGGGGAGGGGGTATTTATTCTTTATAGTTACCTTGTTCAGCTGCCGATAATCAATGCACATCCGCAGCGAACCGTCTTTCTTTCTTACAAATAATACCGGCGCTCCCCAGGGCGATGTGCTGGGTCGGATGAAGCCTTTCTCTAGCAGATCTTTCAGCTGTTCTTTTAACTCTTTCAGTTCTGCCGGTGCCATTCTGTACGGTGGAATAGATATTGGCTGGGTATCTGGCAACAGATCAATAGTAAATTCTATCTCCCGTTCAGGAGGGAGACCTGGGAGCTCGTCTGGAAATACATCAGGGAATTCATTAACCACTGGGACAGACTGAATGGTAGGCGCTTCAGCCTTTAAATCGTGCACGCGAACCAAATGATAGATATAACCTTTTCTGATCATTTTTCTGGCCTTGAGGTATGAAATAAACTTACCCCTCGGCGTTGCAGTATTACCAGCCCACTCTATAACCGGTTCGCCTGGGAACTGAAAGCGGACTACTTTCTTTTGGCAATCCACATTAGCATAACACGAAGCCACCACCATGCCCATAATAACATCAAATTCAATCATATCTAGCTCTACCAAATCGCCTTAGTGCAACGATCACGTACAATTATCGAACAATCTTTATATACCGTTTAGCAATAATAGAATCCCTACCGGAGTGGCTACCTCAAACGGCTCTATTGGTTCGTATTTAATCCCAATTTTGTCGCAATAAGAGGAGAAATATATGATAAAGTAGAACCAGATCAATCAACGCATATACAGCCCGAGAGAAAACCAATAATGTACCTGTAACCACGTTAGGTGATGCCTCCTGGTCCTGACGGCTGGCTAAAGCATATATGCGGTTTGAAGAACCGCTAGAACCAGCTGCTCCGCCACGTCCTCTACCGCGGCCTGACGGTGCCGGTGTACCTCGCCCCGCAGGGCGCATAGCCACGGATGATGAAGATGAACCAGCACCTGAACCTGTAGGCTGCGCCGCACCACCTGCACTACTCCCACGCGGGCAATCTCTCATAATGTGGCCCTGACGGCCACAGATAAAACAAGCACCTGTAGCCCGATAGCACTCTCCAGGGTGGTTCCTCCCGCGCGGTAGAGGGAACACGGAGGTCTAGGTGGCTCCGGACCGACCGGTACCTCTCGCTCGTCCGTGGGCTCGAAGCCCCGGGAGCTCGACTCGCTCTCCCGAGTATCCGGCACTGTCCGGGTCTCCCCGCCCGTAGGGCCGAGGGGTGTACTCCGGCCGGCCGGGAGGAATGTCCGCCGTGGCCGCCGCCGAGGCCGTCCGCCCCGTGAATCCCCGACGAATACCCGGCTGACCTAGCCCTCTTGGGCTGGCGCCTATCATAACTCCGGTCGGGCTGGCGCCCCCTGTGCCGCTCCTCCATGCCCTGGGCATATGCCTGTACTCGGGCGATATCCATGCCAGGCTGAGCAGCCATCGACATACAACCATCAATCAAATAATCATCCAGCCCCATAACAAACTGGTGTACCCTGTCGGCCATGTCTGCTACAATATGAGGGGCGTATCTGGCTAAAGAATCAAACTCCAGGCTGTACTCCCGGACGCTCCTACCATTCTGCCGCAAATGTATAAACCTGTGAACCCTGGCGCGTCTGGCCTCTGGGGGTAGAAAGTGGGCAAGAAAAGCCTCCACGAACTCATCCCACACGGCCGGTGGCGCATCCTCACCCCGGACAAGCCCCCACGACTCAAACCAATTGTCGCTATATCGTGCGCCCGATACGACGCCGCTCCACCGACTCGGGCCCTCGGGAGGCCCCACAAGTCGGCACGCACGCCGCATCTCTCTCGATAAACTCCGGGTCCTCCTCGGGCTTTGACCCGAAAACTCGGCGGATTACATGTCGCAAATATCGAGCCCTCTCGTCGTCACGTCCACCAAAGATCATCTCCCCCCTCGTCTCTCGTACCGCCCGCTACCAATCCGGTCACCACCGGGACAAGATCCTCAAAGACCCGTCCTCCGCCCCGTGCCGAGGAGCGGAGGCTCGGGCACTCGAACCTCAGGAGCGGGCGGTGGAGCCGCCGCCTGTCCTGTCGCTGCTGCTGCTCTGTGCCCCTCTGATGGTGATGGAGTGGCCGAACTGGCCGACCGGGGCACAACCTCCGGCTCGAGCTGAGCACGGCCCCGGTAACTCGGGCCCTACTAGTCTCTCCCACGCCGGACTTGCCCTTCCGGGGCAGCCGTCGTCTTTCGGGGGCATCGCCGAAAACATAACGAGCATCGTTAGAAAAGAAGTCATCCTAATAACACGGCTCTATCGCACGATCTAAGATCGAAAGAAAGACAAAGATCCTAAATGTCCCGTAGCCTCCTCGTTCATAGATGTGGTGCACAACACACCGATAAACAGGACTCTACTAGACACGGCCTGTGGACATTCCGAGGACGAACCGCTCTGATACCACTTTTGTCACGACCCAGCTCCGTAGGCCGTGACCAGCGCCCGACCTGGGCACCCGTACGTACCAAAGTCCCAAAAATAGTAACTCGAATATTTAATAAAATTTGGGCAGAGTTTCCTCTGTTTTCTTACTAGCCAAAATTTACCTGCACGCAGAAAATACCAACAAAGGCCACACAGGGCCAACATACCCATACATACATATACAGGCTAGCCGGCAAGGCTGCCGCGCGCGCGAACCGCCCGAACATATCACATATACATACACCGTACGTACATAGCCATAACCCACGTACATATCCACAGGCCTCTAAACGTAATAGCGAAAACATATGACGGGACAGGGCCCCGTCGTACCCCTGAATGATAATGTACATATACATCGAAGAAAATATATACCAAAATATATGAGCTCCGGAAGAAGGAGCGATCCCGTGTGCGAGAGATAGATGGCCTAAGCAGGTGGGTCCTCAAACTGAGCAGCGGTACCTGCGGGCATGAAACGCAGCCCCCGAAGAAAGGGGGTCAGTACGAAATAGGTACTGAGTATGTAAAGCAAGATTACAGAGACATAATAACACATCACAGATAATAAACATGATTTACAAAATATCAAGGTATTTATCAAAAATCAAAATCATGCAAAGGCTCTTAGAACGATGGTCGCCCGCCTGTCAGTGGCGCCATACCACAGCATCACACCGGAAAGTTTCATATCTCCGTAACCCGACATATCCCCGTAACCTATCATAGCCAACCATAACACCAAACACAGCATAACACCGCATATAACGGAACCCGGCCCTCTAGCGAGGAGCTCGGCGAACCGTAACACAGCATCACACCAGAATATGTCATAATGCGCACGAACATAACCGGCCCGGGATCCGGTGAACGAAGCAATAACCATAAGCACGAGCGGAGTCGTGAGTAATCATATGCATCAAAATCATAAGCAGTACTCTTTAAATAATCAAGAAATCCATATAAGAATTTATAGTGGAGAAGATTCCGATTTTTCCGAAAGATCCATAAAGCTAGCAAAATTGGCCGCGGGTCCCACGGACGGGTGCCGACCCCATCCGAGCCCGACTACAAGGGGTAGGGAAGAGTTAGGCCTTATGAACATGTATATTATGTTTTGGGGTGTTTCGAGGTCGTATGTAAAAGTTACGGACGTTTGAAGTTCGGGACCTCTTTGTAGTTGAAATTTCATAAGTCTTTGTAAAAGAATCATTCATTTGAAAACTTAAGAACATCATATTGTGCACAACAAGAAATCACTCTTTAGGATCAAGCAAGCGTGTATCTGAACTTGGATTTAGGACCGAATAACCCCGAGACGCGAGGCATAACCTACTAGTTCTAGGACATGCCAAATAAAAGGAAGCGATGCCTTACATACCTCAATCAATCGCAAGCCAAGCCTAGCCTCAACCCTCGGCAATTCCAAAATCTACATAACGCAAAGCACACTAACATTAGCCATACGCCTTTAACCATTCGATTTCAACCGAGCATTTGATTCTATAGAAATTTCACAAGATTTCCCCCGTAAATGCACCAACCCCGAGATTTCAACTCGGCTAATTTCAACGACAACCCAACAAGAAACCAAACCACAACAATACTAGTCGATTTACAATACGTTCCAACATCAATATACAATTCCATCACATTCCAATATTTTCAACTAACCATGCATAGTCAATCTAATATTAACACTTATGCGGTTAAGTAATAATCCGAGCTCATTCAAACAAAAGATACAAAAACACCTTAGGCAATTCATACAATTTTTCCAATAGTCTAAACAACGGTCCAAGTTACCCGAATTCCATACCCAACCCGAGGACACTACTTCCACATTTCTTGCTTCCAAATTCTATAAATTACACTACCAATTCCATGCATTCATAATGTCATCTCCTTAATTACAAAATTACATTACAAGTACAAAAACTTCCAAAACAGCCCGCCATCATGGCGACATTAACTTAATCCACCAAGCGCTCATTATCGATATAAAATTTACGACGACGACGACTAGAACATCAAATAACGTTTGCTTATCTTTTGCACCCATATGGCCTACATTCGGCCATCCTCATACATACACACATATATATGATTCATTCTCATTCAATACACTACAACAACAAGAAAACATGTTACATACAACCTAGACTCTCATTCTCCACACATGGTACATGCACGGCCAAAGGCCATGCATGGTCCATGTCCACGGTTTGGCCCTCCACACCAAAATTCTCATGAATTCCATGCATAATCAAATACAACAACATGTTCACATCATTCACAACACAAGAAAGAGAAGTAATCCTTACCTTCTTCTCTTCACTTCACACGTTCCCTAGAGCTTCCAAGAAGGCAAACGGATGGTTCAATGATTCAAACAACGCTTCCACGTCGACGAGCCCCCTTGACTTAGTTGTTTTGCCACAAGAATCAATTTTTTTGGAAGCAAATTCTTGGTCTTGATTTTTGGCCTCCAACCCGTGAGCTTCTTGCTCTTCCTCTTCTCTTTAATTTCTTGATTTTTCTAGAAAATTATGAGAAGGAAGATGATAAGTCATCTTTTAAATTAACCACACAAAATAAAAATAATATGTGGCCTTGGCCCACAAGTATGTGGCCGGCCACCTTGGCCCTTGAAGTTCAATAATTCACAAATTTTCTTAATGCCATTTTGGTCCCCAAACATTCCCTTAATGCTTTGGGCCTTAATGTTCTCCAATTTTTTTCACCTAGTTCCCTTGGCCCAATTGACAAGGGGTCGTTTTCGGAAATTCACGGGACTAATTTCCAAGGTTACCTTTTTGCCCTTCCGCTTCTTTAATATTTCCACGCCCATGTTCCCTCAAAAATAACGTGCACATTAAATAATGTCCAAATAAGGCCTTATTCTTAGCATTCCATATTATTTCCAATTTTTCCGAATACGCCCAAAATGCGAGATATAACAATAGGCCACATGTATGAGGTATATAGGTAATATTAGATGAATTATTAAGTCATCTTCACCATTTCATCTCCTAGAAATTTCAAGAAACATGAAGAAAAAAAAAGGGAGAAAACGGCCAAGGGCTGGCCGAAACTTGATCATCGAAAATTCTTTTCTTCTAGTTTTTCTACCAATTGGAAGGCCCTCGTTAACGTGGAGTAGTTGTTGGAACAAGAAAATCGCTCGTTGTCGTAATTCACCAACCTTGGCCGTGTGAAGAACATGAATGGAGAAGGTAAGATTTAATCA
Source organism: Lycium ferocissimum (assembly GCF_029784015.1). Taxonomy (NCBI): domain Eukaryota; kingdom Viridiplantae; phylum Streptophyta; class Magnoliopsida; order Solanales; family Solanaceae; genus Lycium; species Lycium ferocissimum. The sequence continues at coordinate 29,139 of NW_026726266.1, read as the reverse complement.
TCTTTACATGTGTAATAGGTAGTTGTGCATGTTGTGATATGTAGAAATGAATGGAATTCCTGAAATTATGTGTGTTGAAGATGAGCCGTGCATGTGTTGGACTTGGCCGTGTGTGTGGGTTGTTGTGTAGGAGAGATGAACTAATTGTATTTAGCATGTTTGGGTGTTGTTGTAATGTGTAGAAATGGATGAAAACCATGGAATTTGTATGTTGTTGTTGTGGCCGAAAATGGGCTGATTTGGTGTAGGCATGTGGGACTAATGTGATGTAGTATTTTGGTTGTCGTCGTTGTGAATTCTATGATGTAAAATGAAGTTTTAATGATCCAAGTTAAGGTTATAATTGTGTGGGCTGAATTGGAAGATAATGTGATCTTGATATGGTTTCTTGAACTTATGAAAATGAAGTTGTAAACGTATGTATTGTTGACATAATTTATGAATGTGGAAAAAGGAAAGGGGTTAGTAATGTTCTTGTTAAATTGGAATGGTTTCGGGTGAGAAGCAGGTATTGGATTGGCTTGTTTGATCATTGAGCGGATTGTTTGAAATGTTCTTGAATCTTAATTGAATGATCTTGGACTGGTACTTGAACTTAAGAGTATTCATGTTAGCTTGAAAGTATGTAGTTGAAATGAATATAAAAGAATGTCGTCGAATTACGTAGAAAGGAGTTATTAATGCTAGAATGCGTTTTGAATTAATGATTGATGTTGTTTATATGGTTGTTGGTATTGTTGTTGAAGATTTGGCCGAGTTGAATTCTCGGGGATGTCGTAGTTATAGGGGAAATGCTGCCGAAATTTTTGTAGATAAAGTATTAACTTGGAATTGGATTCTTAAGTGTTATGGCTAGCTAATGGTTGATACCTAATGACATTATTGTAGATCGTGAGAATTCGAGACGTATGTTCGGATTAGCTTAAGAAGCGGCTAAGGTATGTAAAGCTCAACCTTTCCTTCTTTGGCATGTCTTAGTTGAAAGTAAGTTATGACACGAATCTCGAGGTAATTCTATTCTGGTGATCCGAGCATGTTTATGATTCTTATTGGCTTCTTGATATTCGTATTCTTAATATGGTCAAATCATGGTCCTTATGTCATTTGTATAATTAAATTTCAAAAGTTGCATAAAAGTTTTATTTTCAAAAAGAGTTTTGTTCCTAAACGATTTCGAAACTACGAACGTCTGTAACTTTCACATAAGGGCTCGGATCGCTTCGAATTCGTTCGTAGAAAGTTCTAAAGTGAATAATGTTTGTAACTTTCCGAGGCGGACTCGGATTGGGTTGGCGTAAGACTATGATCCCTATGGTTTGAATATGACTATGGTCCTTATGGTTTTGTTAATACGTTTATGATGTATGCTATGTTTCCGAATAACGTCCGAAAGATATTTGATATAACTATTGTCCGACTTTCAAATGACATTCCGTTTAGACTACTTCATTGAGTCTTTGAGATGTTTTAATTGCATTTGGTTTCTCACTACTCTGCTCGTGCGAAGCTCAATATGTCTTTCACTGAGTCCCGGGCCAGGACACGCATTCGTGCACATTCCACTGCATTATTCACCGAGTCCCTCACTAGAGGGCCGGGACACGCTATACATATATATGTATATGATGATGTGATAAGATGGGGATGGCGGCCAGGATGGCATACCGAGTCCCTTGCTAGCGCGGCCGGGACACGCTATTCACCGAGTCCCTCACTAGAGGGCCGGGACACGCTATGTATATATATATATATATATGTTCATGCATATGATGATTTTACTCACCGAGTCCCTCACTAGAGGGCCGGGACACGCTATATGTTTATACTATGATTATATGACATTGACATGCATGATACATGTTTTCAAAGGCAAGTCTTATGATTTCTCTGTACTCTTTACTTCAGTATAATCCCGCTTACTGTATTTCATGCTTTACATACTCAGTACATATTCCGTACTGACCCCCTTTCTTCGGGGGCTGCGTTTCATGCCGCGCAGGTACACCCAGGTGAGCTGAAGATATTAGTAGAAGATGTTCCAGTGGGATTGGCGAGCTCCATTTTCTCCGGAGTGCTGCCGAGCCAGAGTATTATGTTATAGTATCATGTTCTGTGTTAGAGACTTTGCAGACAGTGTCATGTGTACAGTATGTCGGTTGTATAAATGGCTCCAAAAGCCGGTGTATCGTTATGCATTATGTTACAATTTCTTATGATTATAGATTTTATTTGAATTCAGGAAGATCAAAAGCACATTTTGTAAAAGTCTTTATTATGTTTCCATTGTACGATTTAAGGGCCCAGCTTAGCGTGAGTATGGATGTCACGAGAGTCAGCTGGTTCGTTCGGCCCTAGATAAGGGTCGGGTGCCCATCACACCCTATCGGATTAAAGGTGTGACACTGCGTGGCATGAAACGCAGCCCCCGAAGAAAGGGGGTCAGTACGGAATATATACTGAGCATGTAAAGCGTAGAATACAGAAAACGAGGTCATAACCGAAGTAAGGAGTACAGAAAGTGAGCATAATAACCAAAATACCAAAATGCTTGCATCTGAAATACAAATCACACATAAGAGGTACAGAAGACAAATATAATAATCAGAATGCCAAAATGCTTACTCCCCGAAATACAAATCATGCGTATCAATGTCATGTATCATATCCGGCCCATAATGGACCGAGTGACATAAGTAAATGATCATTATATACATACCGTAACACATCATAACATCACAACCTATCATATGAGATGACATTAACCGATGTGGGATTCGCCTAAACCAATGTGGGATTCGCCTAAACCAATGTGCGATTCGCCTAAGGCAGCCTTACACTCACCCCCCACTTTGGGACTCAGCGTGCCTGCTGAGGTTTGCCCCACCACTGGGTTTGCCCCACCATTGGGTTTGCCCCACCACTGGGTTTGCCCCACCATTGGGTTTGCCCCACCACACCACACCAACCGATCATACTCCAGAATACATATATATATATATATATATATATATATATATATATATATATCATATAACGTGTCCCGCCCTCCGAGGGACTCGCAAACAATCATCATATCATCATGTTATCATATATCATATCATATATCACATGCGGTCCATAATGGGACCCGGCGGACAGAACGTGGTCGCCACTCCATCTTTGGCGCCACAACACATCATACTTCGGAATATTGTATACCTCCGAACACAGCATACTTCATATCACATCATACTTCGTATCACATCATACTTCGGAATATAGCATAGTGCACACGATAACATACCGGCCCGGGACTCGGCGAAAGAGGTAACAACAGAACGCACGAGCAGAATCGTGAGTAACCATATGCATAACAATCATTATTACAGACTCAATAGAATAATCAAAGCGAACTATTATTTCAAAACCAAGATAATAGTCAAATCAAGTTTCCTCCGAATGTCACTCGGGAACATATCAAATAGAGCTTTAGAAATCATAGTTACGTATCAAAATCATATGCGTAAAAAAATCCTCATTTCAAACTCGACGATAAATAAGTAATCATACTCGGGGTCGGAATCATAGCCACATTAAGTTCTTTCAAAGGTCGTCAGAACTATACAAAGGAAAGTCGCGGGACCCACGGACGAGTGTCAACCCAATCCGGGTCCGCCAACGAAAGTTAAAGTCATTATACGTTATAGAATCATTTGCGAGCTTATCAAAGCAATCCGGTTCTGTCTATGAAAGTTACGGACATTTTTAGACATAAGATCCTTTCGAACAAAACCGTTTACACAAAGATTTCAAATCCAATCATATCAAAGACATATGGACCATAGCTTGACCATATTAAGGATGCCAACATCAAGAAGCAACTAAGAATCATAAACATGCTCGGACTTTAAGAATAAAGTTACCCTCAAGGCTCATAACATATCATATCTTACTTACGTCTAGGACATGCCAAAAGAAAAGAAGGATAAGCTTTACATACCTCGTTTGCTTCCTAAGCTAATCCAAACTCAAGTCTCGGCTTCTCAACATCTACAACAACGTCAGTAGACACCAAACATTAGCCATAGGCGCCTCGAAATCCAATTTTAAGCTCGCACTTTATTTACAGAAATTTGGGCAGCATTTCCCCTATAATTTTCACAACCCCGAGAATTCAACTCGGCCAAATCTTCAACAACAATACCAACGGCCATATAAACAACATCAATAATTAATTCCAAATGCATTCTAACATTAATAAATCCTTTCTACATAATTCGACAACAATCAATTACATAATTTCAAGCTAACATCAATGCTCGCATATTCAAGTACTAATCCGAGACCACTCAAACAAGTTTCAAGAACGCTTCAAACAATTCACACAATATTCAAACAATCCCAATATGCCTTGGAACCCGAAACCTTCCCGCAACCATAACAAATTTCTTTCTTCCAAAACTTGTAAACTACATCAACAATCCAATTTACAACATTATTTCCATAAATTCAAGAAACCATATTAGAATCACTTTAGGTTCTAAATCAGCCCGCAACAATTACGACTCCAACTTGAATCATTAAACCCTTATTCTTGCCATAAAATTCACAACAACAAGAAGTAAAATATCAAGTAACATCAATTCATCCTTACTACACAAATGGTCCATACACATGGCCACAATCTCCACACCATAATTTCATGAATTCTATTCATTTCCACGCACCCCAACATCCACAAGCCATGCATAACATATGAAAATAAGGATTAAGTCTTACCTCTTCCAATCAACTACTCCACGGCTAGAAGTGTTCATGGCAACCACGAACGATTTTCTTGTTCCAACAACACTTCAGAGGGCCTTCCGATTAGTAGGAAAGCAGAGAAAATAATTTTCTTGATCAAACTTAGGGACCATCTTCGGCCAGCCCTCTGGCCGAAACATTTCTCCATAAGTTTCTAGAGTTAGAAAAAGACAATAAGTCTTGCTTGGTCATGACTTATACATATATATATATACATGCCAACAAATATGAGATGAAAACATGGCCCCTTTATGGAAAACAATTGGCCAAAATATGAAACCCACTCATACCCCAAGGCCACATGGCCATTTGGCCATTTCATGAAATATTTTGTTTCCACTTCTAGCTCCTAATTTTTCCTTATTTCAAATTTACCCTTAACACTCCATACCAACAAAAAGATGAATATGCAACTTATGCACTTTAACACAGTTGAAAAAAAAAATCTATAACCTTGTCCTTAACTTTCCGCAATTAACTCGGAATACCCCAATGCGCAAAAGGAGGGATATAACATCCTCCCCCCCCCCTTTAGAACATTCGTCCTCGAATGTTCACAACTTAAGGATTATTTCTACCATAAATCTCATCTACCAATTATATTTCTCCTTCATCTCTTCCTCGGCTTCGCAAGTCACCTCCTTTTACGTTATTATTCGCCACGGTACTTTAACGACTAAATCACGTAATCGTTATAGCCCGTATTTTGTACGTTTGGATATTTCGAAGTCGTCGTGGGAAGTTAAGGACGAGATCATTTTCAAAGAACATTTTGATGATCATAAATATTATTTATGACTATTATTAGTACGGAAATATTGTGATTAAGGGCAAGAAGAGAAATTCGCAAAATGGGCCGTAAATAATGCGGAAGGTTAGGGACAAAATGGTAATAATGAGAAAAGTCGAGGGGCAAAATGGGAATTTCACCCAAGTTTCATAAAATTCCAAAGAGGCCATATTTGGCCATGTGACAAAAAAAAAGAGAAAGAAGGAAAATTAAATAAAGGGATAAGATGACAAAAATTAAGTCATCTTTTGCTAGGAAATTTAAAGAAAATGAGTCCACATACTTGTAATTATATATATATATATGAGAGCTTACATGGTAAGGTATATTATTCATCATTCAAGAGACAAGAGAGAAAGAAAGAAAAAGAAAGAAAAGAGAGAGAGAGAGAGAGCATAATTTCATGGAGATGATCTGGAAAATTCTTTCTTTAAGCTTCCATACCAATTAGAAGGTCCTCCGACGTGGAGTGGTTGTTGGAAGAAGAAAGCTATTCGTTTTGCAAAAAATAAGCCACAGATAAGGAGAAAGGAAAGGTGAGGCTCAATTTTATTTTTCATGTGTTGTTAATGATTTGTACATGTTGTGGAATGTAGAAATGAAAGGAATTCATGAAAATAGGATGTGAGTTGTGTTGGCTGTATGTTGGATGTTGGCCGAGTGTATTGTGTTGTGTAATAAGAGGAGAACTAAATTGTTTAGCATTTGGTTGTTGTCGTTGTAAACTCAACTAAAGTTTTAATGATCCAAGTAAAGGTTATGAGTGTGTGGGCTGATTTGAAGCTTACTATGATTTCAATATGTTTCTTGAATTTATGGGAAGAATGTTGTTAGCATATGCAATCGTTGATAGAGCTTATGAATTGGAAGGTAGAAAATGTATTGTTGTTGTGTTTATGGAAATTGGATTTTTGGATGGGCTTGAACATTCCAATCTTAATGAAATGGTCTCGGATTAGTGTTCGAATATGCGAATGCGATGTTGACTTGAACGTATGTAGTTTATTGGAATATATATGAATGTCGTCGAATGATGTAGAAAGGAAGTATTAATGCTAGAATACGTATGGAATTGCTTATCGATATTGTTATTATGATTGTTGATTTGGTTCTTGTGTTTTGGCTAGGAAGCTATATGTATAGGGAAATAGACAAACGCGGATTTAAGTTGAAGTCTTGGAAGCTCAAACACAATTGGTAAACATGACCAAATTGCGGCTTTTGGCGAACTTGGAGCCGAGATTTGGAGTAGCCGGAAAAAGCTAAGGCTTACCCTTTCTTTTTGGCATGTCCTAGATGTAATAAGCTTGAATATGTGCTCCACTCTAATTCTAGAAATCCGAGGTTGAATTTAGTTACTATTCATTCAGAAAGAATTAAATGGCTTATGCTTCTTTGTAAATAAATGTTCAAATGCTCATAACTTTTGAAAACGAAAGAGAAATGACTTGAAATCTTCGAGGATAATGTAATGAGACATAATGACTTTTTTATACATATATATATACATTTGTTCTATTTCCCCCTCAATAGAAACTTTTGACTAATGCTGCGGGTTTGTTATAAGATGAAAACATGGTTCCCCTTTATCCGGAATGATCTTATTTTGATATACAATTGTATTCTAAATAGAAATTCCATATAAGTATTCGGATATAAGTGTTGTGACATAAGGATGCACCTCAAGTCTTAATGTTCTCCATACACGACCCCGGATCCTTGGAAAGTCAAGAGGTTTCGGTTAACCATTCTCCGGCCATTTAATAAGCGTATGTATTCGTCGAGTCCGAATATATTTTGTTTCCGCTTCTAATGTATCTCCTATGATTTTTGTACCTTATTTCAAATGTTACCACTTCTAACACTCCATACCAACAAAAAGATGGTGGCCGGATGGCATATGATTATTCACTTATGCACACGTTTGTATACTTGGCACATGATTCTGATATGCAAAAAAAAATTTGCATATATGACTTATGAATCTTATATGATCCTATTTACCGAGTCCCTCCGCAACACGTTATATGCATCGGATCCATGACTTTGACATACATTTATGAGTCTATCCACCGAACGGAGCGGGACATGTTACTCGATACATCTCCGTACGTCCGAGGATATAACATCCTCCCCACGAATGTTCGATACACACCCGTATGTCCGGGACCGCTGGATTACGGTCCGTTCGATATACTCTTATATACGATATCGTAACATTCGTCCTCGAATGTTCAACTAGTCGTATGGACTAGGGTCTTAACGGATCTCGGTAAAGTATTCCTTTACTACCATAGCCTTACAATCTCATCTACCAATTATATTTCTCCTTCATCTCTTCCTCGCCAAGTCGAGTTTGTCCGTTATGATTTCCTTTGCGCAAGTCACCTCCTTTCGTTATTATTGTGTACCGCCACTTCATTATGTATTTGATGATTATTCGGTTTAGAAATTTGAAAAAAATTTATGTGCGTGATAAGAGTACGTCCTTGGGGTCGGGTGCCCATCACGTAACCCTCTTGCCTTATGTACAATGTAATAAATCCCAATATATCTCGGGTTAAAGTTTTTCTTCTTGTCGAATCTCATTACACCTTGCCTAAATTGTCTTATAATCCCCCTTTACTCAACTCGTAACATTCTAGGCACATCATCTCGTGTCGTCTCTTAATCTTTAACTCAAGCCCTTCCTTATTCGTTCCATAGCTTATTTTTCCGTTTCACACTTGCCTTTGTATTCTAGCTACATAGATCACATCATAACCTTGGCCACTTTCTCACTAGGCTTTACTTATTTTCATAACAATCCCCGTTATATTCACATTATATCTTATTCGTAATCAATCCTATAACATAACACTTCTTAACCCTTTACCCCTTTCTGGTCCACTTTATCCTTAATATTTCACAAGTTGTCTTATCCATACATTCATATCCCTCGCAATTCTTTTCCTCTGTACTCTCATCTTAATCATACTTCTACTTCTTTTAGCTATAAGCTCGTCATAATTCACCCCTGCTTACTAACTCAATCCAGTCGGTACCTTAAATAACTCTCTATCAAGGTTTGCCAGCCTTTTCTAAATCATCTCTTAGCATCACAAGCCCTTTCCAATTTCTTTTGTCATATCGATATCGACCTTCTAATTATTTTTATCCTCAATTTAGTACTTAACTTCTTTTTCGCTGTCAGCCATACTCGTAGCTTAGTCAAATCTTATCATTACTATTGGCATGACCTTTCAAGTCGTATTACAAACCTATATCTCATTCTCTTTGTATTTCTAGGAAAATTTTGGCAGAGTTTCCTCTGTAATTGTTACTTTCTCAAAACCTGCACGCAGGAAATACCAATAATGCCTCACAGGGCCAACATATGTATATATGTATATCATATCATATCACAGCCACACAGGGCTCCCAATATCGACAACAGTACGAAAATAGTGAACATACCTCGTATGCCCAACTCAAACTGCACCTGTTACACTTTCTTGTTTACTCTCCCCTTTAATCTTCAACTTGTATTTCAATCGTACTTCAATATCTTACCCGACATATATCTTTCATACCTTTACTTACCTGCGTGCTTTGTAACTTCCAATATCGCTCGTCACTTTCTTCTGTCGACGCCATTCTTCTGCTGAAATCGAAGGTTAGTACAAGAAATCTCATTTCCAATGACTTGGCTCTATGGCACGATCTAAGATGTGAAAGAGGAGTAACCACCCTAGATGCCCCGTAGCCTCCTGTTTATAAATGTGGCGCGCTTCACACCATAAACAGGACTCTACTGGACACGACTTTGCAGACAACCCCTAGGACGAACTGCTCTGATACCAATTTGTCACACCCTAATTTCTGTTAGGGCGTGATGGGCACCCGACCCTTATTTAGGGCCGAGCGAACCCGCTGACTCTCGTAACATTCATAATCATGCTGGGCCCATAAATCATAACAGAATGCATAAGGAAAGTTTTTCGAAGAAAAATATGCTTTCCATCTTTCTCAAATCAAATAAAATCTTTAACATATAAAACTTATAACACAATGCATAATAATACATCGGCTTACATAGCCGCTTACATAACTGACATCTTATACACACGACACTGTCTGCAAAGTCTCTAACATAACTTCAGATACCATAACAAAAGCACTCCGACTCGGCAACACTCCGGGGGAAATGGAGCTCGCCAATCCAGCTGGAACGTCTCCTACTAACATCTTCTACTCATCTGGGTGTACCTGCGTGGCATGAAACGCAGCCCCCGAAGAAAGGGGGTCAGTACGGAATATGTACTGAGCATGTAAAGCATAGAATACAGAAAACGAGGTCATAACCGAAGTAAGGAGTACAGAAAGTGAGCATAATAACCAGAATACCAAAATGCTTGCATCTGAAATACAAATCGTACATACGAGGTACAGAAGACAAATATAATAATCAGAATGCCAAAATGCTTACTCCTGAAATACAAATCATGCGTATCAATGTCATGTATCATATCCGGCCCATAATGGGACTGAGTGACATAAGTAAATGATCATTATATACATACCGTAACATATCATAACATCACAACCTATCATATGAGATGACATTAACCGATGTGGGATTCGCCTAAACCAATGTGGGATTCGCCTAAACCAATGTGGGATTCACCTAAGGCAGTCTTACACTCACCCCCCACTTTGGGACTCAGCTGTTATATCCCGTATTTTGTACGTCGGGACATTTCGAGCTAACCATGAAAAGTGAAGGACAAGACTACTCCGGGATGTGAGGTTGAGATTTTTGACCTTCGATTTTATTTTAAGGTATAAGTTGCGTGTGATTTTATTGGAATGAAATATTAAGGAAAATTTGAGGTTAAAAGTGAATTATGGAAAGTTATTAATTTTTCTTGAAATGGCCATGTTGGCCGTGGGAGGTGGTGTGGGTCCCACCCTTGGTTGGCCAAATTTGACTAGTCAAGCTATGAAGGGTGCATGTGATCACTTTACAATTGTAGGGACTAGAAGTGACAAAAATTAATTCTTGAGGGGGCCTAGGTGGTGGCCAAGAGGTGTGGGCCATAGGGCCACATGTGCAAATTTTATGTGGACTTAAAAGATGACAACTTAAGTCATCTTCATCATTTTCATCTCCTAGACATTTCAAGAAACTTGGAGGAAAAACTAGAAGGGCCATTCGGCCAAGGTGGAGGAAAAATGAAGATCACAAATCTTCATCAAAAAAATTTATTTCTTCTAGGTTTTCCACTCATTGGAAGGTCCTAAACAACATGGAGTAATTGTTAGAGCAAGCAAACCATTTATTCTTGCAATTCTCAACCCAAGCCATGTTGAAGAACTAAGTGAAGAAGGTAAGTTTTAATCCTCTTTTCATATGTGGTGGATGGTTTATATGTGTTGTGGTGTGTGGAAATGAATGAAATCCATGAAATCATGCATGTTGAGGTGTTGGCCGTGTGTATGTAGTGGTGTGTAGGAATGATGAATTAATTGTAGTGAGCATGCTTGTGTGTTGTTGTAGTGTGTAGAAATGAATGAAGTTCATGAAAATATGGATGATGGTGTGTGGCCGTGTAATGGGCTGTTTTGGTGGGACAAGATGAACTAATTTTATTTAGTGTTTTAGTTGATGATTGTTGTGGATTATATGATGAAAATGAATGTTTAATGATCCAAGTTGAAATGGTAACCATGTGGGCTGATTTGGATGTTAATGCGATTTTAATGCAATATATTGTAATTATGAAAATGAAGTTGTTAACATATAGATTGTTGGTGTAGTATATGAATTTGGAAAAAAAGAAATGTGTTGTCGTTGTTCTATAGAATTTGAGAGGTTTCGGGTGATGTTGCCCATTGGTTGGATTGCTTGTGTGAATTGTTTAAAGTGTTCATGAATATTGTTTGGAAGGTTTCGGATTAGTATTTGAATGTATAAGCATTGGTGTTGGCTTGATCATATGTAGTTAATTTGAATATAAATGGAATGTTGTCGAATTATGTAGAAAAGAGTTATTGACGTTAGAATGCATTCTGAATTGATTGTTGATGTGGTTGGTATGGTTGTTGGGATTGTTGTTGAAGATTTAGCCGAGTTGAATTCTCGGGGTTGTTGAATTTACCGGGGAAATGCTGCCCAAATTTCTGTAGATAAAGTGCTAGCCTAGAACGGAATTCCGGAGTGCCTATGGCTAATGTTTGGTATCTAATGATGTTGTTGTAGATTTGGGAAGCGAAGACTTAAATTTGGATTAGCTTAGGAAGCGGACAAGGTATGTAAAGCTAACCTTTCTTTCTTTTGGCATGTCCTAATTGTATATAGGCTATGACAAGAGTCTCGGGGTACCTCTATTCGTAAGATCCGAGCTTGACTACGATCCTTATTCACTCCTTAATGTTGGCAATTTTAACATGGACAAATTATGGTTCTTAAGTCTTCTGTATGATTGGATTACCAATGTTGTATAAAGAATGTTGTTTTTAAAAGATTCTCCGTAACTACGAACGACCGTAACTTTCATAGATGAGCTCGGATCGCTTCGAAACGTTCGTGGGAAATTCTATAATGAATAAGGTCTCCAACTTACGTAGATGGACCCGGATCGGGTTGATACTCGTCCGTGGGCCCCGAGACTTTCCTTTGTGTAATGCTAACGACCCTTGCAGGGATTCAGTGGGACTATCGTCTTAACTCTCGAGCGTCGATCACTTACTTCTCTATCGAGTTTGTAATGACGATTATGCCCCTAATTTCCATAAGCTATTTCATATGGTTGGATCCGTATCTATGAGTCCTAATGTCCTAATTGATACATTTTCGACGACACTCGGAAGAAACTTGATTTGAATATCAACTTAGTTTCTAAATGATGGTTCACTTTGATTATTCTATCGAGTCTTTGAAAATGTTTTAAACTGCATATAGTTGCTCACGACTCTGCTCGTGCATATGGTTGTTACCTCTTTCACCGAGTCCCGGGCCGGTTATGTATCGTGCGCACTATGTTATTTTTCGGTGTGATGTTGTGTTACGGTTCACCGAGCTCCTCGCTAGAGGGCCGGGTTCCGTTTATATTTGGTGTTATGCTGTGTTATGGCGTTACGGTGTGCTATGATGTGTTATGGGGATATGTCGGGTAACGGAGATATGAAACCTTCTGGTGTGATGTTGTGTTATAGCGCCAACGACGGGCGGGCGACCATATTCTAAGAGCCCCATGCATGATTTATGTTTTTATGAGTAAGCATTTTTATATTCTGGACATTGCATTTCCTTTACGTACTTCGGTTTTGATTATGATCCCGTTTACTATATTCCATGCTTTGCGAACTCGGTACATATTCCGTCGACCCCTCTTTCTTCGGGAGCTACGTTTCATGCCGCGCGGTACGTATACTTATTTGGGTGATCCACCGGCTTAGGATTCTTGTTCACCGTCTTGGAGCGCTCCCTTTGTTCGGAGCCTATACTTTGATCCGGATTCTGTTATTGTATATGTGCATATGTTTATTCACGGGTACGGCGGGGCCCTGTCCCGTCATATGATTTTGTCATTACTCTTATGTTATATCCCATATTTTGTGCATTGGGAGATTCCGAGCTAGTCGCGAAAAGTTAGGGACAAGACTATTTTTCGACTTTGTTTTAACACATAAGTTGCTTATGAATTTTGTTGGATGGAAATATTAAGGAATTTGGGGTTAAAAGTGAATTATGGAAGGTTAGACATTTCATGAAAATTTGGGGCCAAAAGTGAAGTTTTGGAAACTTAAAATTCATGAAAAAATGGCCATATGGCCGTGTGGAGGTGTGGGATTTGGCCACACACAATTATATAAGTGGATGTTAGAGCCCGGGCCATAGGCCACATGTGCTAATTATATAAGCATGCATAAGATGACTAACTTAATTCATTATTCATCATTTTCCACCTAGAAAGTTCAAGAAATATGGAAGAAATATGGAGAAAAAATGAAGGTCCATTCGGCCATGCTTAAATCGAAAAAGAACAAGGAGATGTTGATCATGAAAAATTCTTTTCTTCTAGATTTTCTACTAAATGGAAGGTCCTCTACAACATGGAGTAGTTGTTGGAGCAATTAAACCGTTGTTCCCATGTACAAAGTCTAGCCGAGTAGAGAAGTGAGTGAAGAAGGTAAGATTTAATCTCTATTTTTATAGGTTATGCATGGTTTGTGTATGTTGTGGAGTGTGGAAATGGATGGGAATCATGAAATTGGGGTGTTGTTGTTGTGGCCGTGTATGTGTGTGTGGTGTAGGAATGATGAGTTAATTTTTATGTAGTATTTTGGTTGTTGTTGTTATGTATTCTATGATGGGAATGAAGGTTCAATGACTCAAGTGGAAGTTGGGCCGTGTATTGTATTGTAGCCGTGGGTGTGTGATGTATGTAGAAGTGAAGAACTAAATTTATTTAGTATGTTTGGATTGTTGTGTTGTGGATTCTATGGTGCTAATGAAAGTCTAATGGTTCAAAGTGAAGTTATAGTTGTTTGTGGCTTGTTATGGAATTTTATATAGTTTATTGAACTCATGGAAGTAATGGATTATTAATGTAGTTCATGAATTCGGAAAGAAGAAAATGTGTTGTGTTGTTTCCTTGAACTTGGAGGTTTCGGGTTTCATTATGTAGTGGATGGACTGATTTGAATACGTTATGAATTATCCGAAGTGTTCTTGAATCTTGTTAAATGATCTTGGGTTAGTTTTGAATATGCGAGCATTGATGTTGGCTTGAATGTATGAAGTTAAATTGAATGTGGATGGAATGTTGTTGAATTGTGTCGAAAGGGTTACTAATGTTAGAATGCGTTTTGAATTGATTATTGATGTTGCTTATATGATTGTTGGTGTTGTTGTTGATGAATTTGGCCGAGTTGGATTCTCGGGGTGTTGAATTTATAGGGGACATGCTGCCCAAATTTCTGTAGACAAAGTGATGGCTTTGGAATTGAATTCTTCAGTGCTTGCGGCTAATGTTTAGTATCTAATAACGTTGTTGTAGATTTTGAGAAGCCGAGGCGTAAGTTTGGACTAGCTTAGGAAGCGGACGAGGTATGTAAAGCTTAGCCTTTCTTTCTTTTGGCATGTCTTAGTTGAAAGTAAGTTATGACACGAATCCCGAGGTAACTCTATTCTTGTGATCCGAGCATGTTTATGATTCCTATTGGTTTCTTGATATTCGTATTTTTAATGTAGTCAAATTATGGTCCTTATGTCCTTTGCATGAATGGACTTCAAATGATGCATAAAAAGTTTTTCTTCATAAGAGGTTTTGTAACTACGAACGACCGTAACTTTCGTAGACGACCTCGGATCGCCTCAAAACGTTCGTAGGAGATTCCATAACAAGTAATAACCCTAACTTTCATAGGTGGGCTCGGATGGGGTTGATACCCGTCCGTGGGGCCCGAGACTTTCCTTTGTGTAGTCTTAACGGTTTTTTTGAAAGAACTTAACATGTTTGTCATCCCGAGCCCCGAGTATGATTACTTACTTATGTACCGAGCCTGAAATGAGGATTGTTATGCATATGATTCCGATACGTAACTATGATTTCTAAAGTTCTGTTTGATGTGTTCCCGAGTGGCATTCGGAAGAAACTTGATTGGACTATTGTCCTAATTTGTAAATAATGGTTCGTTTTGATTAATTTATTAAGTCTTTGTAAATGTTTACATTGCATATGGTTTATAAATCTTTTAAATTGCATATAATTCTCACGTTCTCGTCGTGCATTATTGTTAATTCCTTCGCCGAGTCCCGGGCAGGTATGTATCGTGCGCATTTGTTATATTCCGAAGTATGATGAGTTTTCCGAAGTATGATGAGTTTTGATATATGATATGATACGAAGTATGATGAGTCCTGAATTATGATGTGATACGGAGGATGATGTGTTCGGAGATATGCAAAACTTTCGAAGTATGATGAGTTATGACGCCCAAGACAGGAGGGGCGACCATGTTCCGTCCGCCGGGTCCCATCATGGACCGCATATGATATATGTTTTTGACATGCATGATTTATGTTCAGAAGTAAGCATTCTGGCATTCTAATTGTTATACTTGCTCTCTGTACTTCACATATGATTTCCGATAACTGACATGTATATGATGATTGTATTTACCGAGTCCCTCACTAGAGGGCCGGGACACGCTATATGTGCACATGATGGTTTTATGATATCGACATGCATGACATATGTTTCAAAGGCAAGCCTTATGATTCTCTGGTCATTATACTTGTTTCCGAAATTCCTATTTCGATTATGGTCCTGTTTACTATCTTTCATGCTTTACATACTCAGTACATATTCCGTACTGACCCCCTTTCTTCGGGGGCTGCGTTTCATCTTTGCGTGTGTACACCCGTATGAGTAGAAGATGTTAGCGAGAAGATGTTCCATGGTTGGCGAGCTCCATTTCCTCCGAGTACCGCCGAGTCGTTAGTATATATATTATGGCATCATGTTCGTGTTAGAGATTTTGCGAGGTCAAGTATTGCATATGTCAGTCTCATAAGCGGCTCTATAAGTCGATGTATGATTATGCATTATAGTACGGATTTTATAGGATTACAGATTTTATTTGATTTGAAGAAGATGAAAGCATGTCTGTTTTTCGCAAGACTTTCGTTATGCATTTATGTTGGGATTTGAGGGTCCAGCCTGATTATGAGTGTCACAAAAGTCAGCGGGTTCGCTCGGCCCTAGGTAAGGGTCGGGTGCCCATCACACCCTATCAGATTAAGGGTGAGACATCTTAGAGGTCTGTAGACATACATGTGTGGGTATGGGTAGTCACTATTCAGTCATGTCTGTGTGATTTGTGTTTTAGACGTCCCCCCGTATTTTGATAGCCTTGCTGGCTTATATGTGATATTATTGCGACAACGATATGTATATATGTATTTGTGACATATTTTGGGGGCGACGGTTCACTTTTTGCATGTATAAGATCGATTATGCCAGCTATGGTCTGATGACTGACTTTTGCATATGTCCAATCTGTCTGTACGCTGATTATGGTTAATCGGTCCGTATGGGTGCCCAGCTTGGGCACTAGTCACGGCCTACGGGGTTGGATCGTGACAAAAGTGGTATAAGAGCGGTTCGTCCTCGGATTGTCTACAGAACGTGTCCGACAGAGTCTTGTTTATGGTGTGAAGCCGGCCACACTCATAAATAAGAGGCTGCGGGGCATTTAGGAATTAGTGACCTTTTTTCTGTCTTAGATCGTGCGATAGAGCCAAGTCATAGGAAATGAGATTCCTCATACTAACTTTTGATCTCGGCAGAAGAACGATATCGACCGAAGGAAGCGGTTGACGACATTGGAAGATACAAAGTACGCGGGTAAATAAAGGTACGGAAGGCATATGCCGGCCAAGGCATTAAGGTATGATTGAGATGTAAAGTCAAAAAAAGAAAAGAAAAAGAGAATTTAGAAAGGAAAAGTAAACAGGAAAGTGTAACAGGTGTGGTTCGAGTTGGACATACGAGGTAAGTCCATCATTTTCATACTGTTATTGATACTGGGAGCCCTGTGTGGCTGTGATATGATATGATATGTGTCACACCCCGATCTTACTAGGGTGTGATGGGCACCCGACCCCGTAATCGGAGCCGAGCGAACCCACTGACTCTTACTACGTACTAGATTTTTTTTCCACATCAAGTATACCTAATAAGATTTCTAAAATACTCTTTCGATGCTTTTAAATCAAATAAAACATGTAACTGTACAAAACTTGTATCATCGTACAAACTGACACATCGGCTGATAGGGCCGCTAACAGACTGACTCCCAACACCCACGAATCTGTCTGCAAAGTCTCTAACTTCGAACAAAACATCATGGCATAGCACGCTGACTCGGCGACACTCCAGAACAAATGGAGATTGCCAACTTCGCTAGAACATCTTCTATCTTGGCTTCTATCCGTCTGGGTGTACCTGCGCGGCATGAAACGCAGCCCCCGAAGAAGAGGGGTCAGTACGAGCAATGTACTGAGTATGTAAGGCATAAATGATAACATAATTAAATAGATCGGACATGAACATCATATAATAGGAATACATGGGAAATAAGAGAAAAAGATCTGACTGTATCTGCTTGCCTCTCGAGGCGGAATTATGCATGCTCACCTTTACCTTTATATATACATCCATAACCTGCCTGAATCACATAGTATCATTAGCCCGCGTCCGGGGTAAGTATCTCTTGCAGCGCCACTAGTGGGGGTCATGCCCGGCCAAATAGGCCAAGTGTAATTTTTATGCCGCTCCACTACGCCTACCGTAGTGGGGGTCGTGCCCGGCCCTCTCGGCCAGTGTAATTATATGCCGCTCCACTACGCCTACCGTAGTGGTGGTCGTGCCCAGCCCTCTAGGCCAGTGTAACATCCATCATAAGCATGCATTGGAGCCCAATCAAAAGCTATAACTTGATCGGAGTGACGTAAGGTCGGAAACCTCCGATTACGTTATGGAATAGTCATGATCGTCATGTCTCACCTTGAAGGAACTAGTATTATAAGGCGAGACTAACAAACAAGGATAACATCACGGGAAAACATAAAACAGGATCATAACATATCATTTCACATACTTTGAAACCTTTAAAATAGTCATCATCCAAAAATAGCTTAACACTTCATATCGTCGTATTCATGGTAAAGACATATCCTTGACATGTTCATCATAGACGTTTCCTCATATCGGGCATCATCATCGTCATCATAAAACCATAGTCGTCGTTTTAGTCGTAAAAACTATCAAAAACGTAAAACTTGGATTTTGGAGAAAAATGAATATTTTTGAAAACATTTATAAACTTTTAAGAAGAAAAGTCATGCTTTAAAATCATAATTTCTAACTTTTGAAATAAGGACGTTATGGGAGCATTTATAATATTACACCATATGATTCATGCCATAGAAAGAAAGAGCTTAGCCTTAACATACCTGCGCCGCGCCTTACTAGCTACGCTTATTCATCCAAGCTTGGTTCCGCTAGTCTACATTCAAGAAAGTTGATGTAACCATTAGATTTATTGACATATACTTGTCTTAACCCTTCAAGTTCATTCGCTTATGGTCTGCCGAAATTTCAAAGACCTCCCCCGTAATTGCACCATCCCCGAGATTCTATCTCGGCCAAATTTTTAATCAACAACAATCCAGGAATTCAACCCGGCCAAACCAACAACAATACTAACAATTATTCTAGCAACCCTTCAATATCCAATTCAATTTAATTCACACACTACTCCACCTCTAATCATTGGATCCTCATTTTCCATCATAGAATCTATCACAACAACAATTAATATGTCAAGTAGAATTAATTCATCACATCTACATACACCGCTATATTCGGCCACCACAACTACATGCATATTTTCATGCATTTTTCATCCATTTCTATACATTCCAACTACAAGCAACATACTTCAAAATTAATTCACTTGTCTTACACAACCCCACCATTTTCGGCCACCATACCACATTCATGGCCTCAACTTTAACATGCATGATCTCATGTTCTTCATCCATTTTACATTATGGAATTCACAACACAACAATCAAACTACCAAAATAAAATTAATTCATCATTTCTACACAACAATTATTCCATTCGGCCAACACTACAACATCCATATTTTCCATGAATTTTTCCATGTTTTCTATTCATTACCACAACAAGCAACACATTACATGAAATGAACTCAATCTTTCACACAACACCACATACACACACGGCTCAACCATGCATATACACGGCCACACACATTCACCTCTACAACACATGAATTTCATTCACTTTTCCATACTTCAACATACATAACTATCCATAACATATAAAAGAGGATTAGTTCTTACCTTTTTCCTTCAACTTCTCATTTGACTATGATCATGAACTTGCAACAAAGAGGGGGTTTCTTGCTCCAATACTTATACCATGTTAAAGAGGACCTTAAATTTAGTAGGAATACTAAAAGAAATAATTTATTTTGGTCATTTTCCATGGCTCCCATTTTGGAGCCATGGCCGAACCTATGCCTCTCTCTTCTTCCTCTTTTTTTTTTTTTTTCCTTTCTTTCTTTCTCTCCAAATTCTCTAGAACTCTCATGAGAATTATGACTAATAAGTCATATATATATATATATATATATATATATATATATATATATATATATATATATATATGTCTTCCACCACCTTTTACATATTTATAATTAAGTCCTTCAAGTTTAGTCACTTGTCCCCCTTCCTTCTTTTCTAGACTTTTCTTCCATTTTCTTGAATTTTCTTAAAAATGAACAAAGATGACCAACTTTCTTCTTTTATAAGCTTGATCCATATTTATTCATCACATGGCCATAAAAAGTGGGGCCCATATAGCCACACACACACACACATATTGCACGGCCACAATGGCCCCCTTGCAAGAATTTTTCTTGAGCACTTTGGCCCCTCCAAGAACCTTCTTGAGCACCTTGTGAAATTATCATTTTGCCCCTAGCCTTCCGCATTATTTCCACGGCCCATTTTGCGAATTTCTCTTCTTGCCCTTAGCCTTTCTCAATATTTCCATAATACCAATGTCCATAGATAATATTCCTAGCAACTCGTACATTAAAATTATTTTAGAACATAGTCTTATCTCTAACTTCTCACCATTGTCCCGCAATATCCGATCACACGAAATACGGGCTATAACATCCTCCCCCCCTTTAGAACATTCGTCCTCGAATGTTCAACTGATCTTATGGGGTGTTATAACACTTCGGGAGGGGGATTTCTTTATAGTTGGCCCTTTCTCCATATCCATTCCATATCTGTCATTGTCTCGTCACCACACCTTAACGGAAGCCACGCCTTAGTACGCAATCTTTACTTAACAATTCAATGTAGCGTAGGCTATTTCTTTATCCTCAGGTCTATCTCTTAATACTCATCGCTATTTCGCTTCTACTCTTCTCCCAAGTATTCTCGCGACACGCCGACATATTTTAGACTCTGACTCCAAGCTAATAGATTTCCTTTTTAGATCTAATATAATATGGTCTCCCCCCCCCCCCTTTTAGGGGACTCCTTATATGCTGACCGCCTTCAAGTATTTTCCTTCTCTTGCTATGTCTTCATATGGGTTCTAAACTTAGGAACTATTCCTTTGGCCCTACTTATTGGAGTCGGTCCTTGGACTCCACACATCCTCCTTTTGTTCCACACTTTCGTATCTATCTTCGAACTTTCGGCCTAAGCAGTTTCGTGCTTAATCAATAGCTTCCTCAAGGTTTCTCTTACTTTTCACCTCCTCCCGACACTTTATCCTCTTTATTGGCATCTACTTACCCATTTTTCTTTTCCAAATGTCTTATACTTTGGAATTTCCAAGCTTGACCTATAGTAAATAATAACAACTCACTTTACAGCACTTGTACCGTTTGCTCTTGCTATTACTCAATCTTCAATATCCTTACTCGGTTGATGTCTTTCATACCGTAGCTTCGGTTGTCGAAACTCACATATCCTCTAATACAATCATGTGTGGGATACCCTACGCGTCCATAGATATACATATATATATATATATATATATATATATATCTTTACCAAAGAATTAGCCCACAAAATACCTCCAGCCACTGTTCAAGCCTATCCTAACTCTGTGGCTAAGATGCACCTTCTGTCCCTTCCCCGGGCTAGTCTGCCTTGTCTTACGCGTCCTCTTAAGGTTTTCCAGCCATCCCATATACTCTAGTTTTCCCTTAGGTTACTCCAACCATTCACTTGTCTTATACGTCTAAATATGTTGAATTTCTTGTAAACTTCCCAGGAGGTCACCCATCATAAAATTGCTCCCACCTGAGCACGCTTAACCTCGAAAACTTTGCTAGAATTCGATGCCTTAATGCTGATATTTTCGCGTCTGCTTCCTCGTATGCCCTTTACTACCTAATCAAGAGCAAGTCGAGGTTTCACAGACTCTGAGGCATTTTCGTAACACGTCCTTTCTTTTGCAATTACCATTTTACCCTTTTTCAGTTTCCAGAGTTCGCTTTTCACCCCTGTGCCTCACTATCTTTCATCCTGGATTTCCAGATTCCCGAGGGTAGCGATCACACCTTCGTCGCCACGCCAAATCCATAGCCTTTCCGAAACAACATATCTCATTTTTACCTGTCCGCAGTATTCTCTTTTCCCCCGTTTCTTCCTGTTAGGCGTACCTATTCTGACAGAACCTCCTTTACCATTCTTACTTTTCAAAATCTGTACGTAACAAATATCGACGATACTTCACAGAACATACAGCTATATGACATATTCCAGCCCATCCGAACTTCCCAGTCCAAATACAGAACAAATATCCCGACTCACCTTTGTGACTTGCCATGTCATCACTTGCTTTCTTTCGTCACCACTAGGCGTCTGCGGAAGTCGACAGTTAGTATAAGGAATTATCTTATTTCCTATGACTTGGCTCTTACCGCACGATCTAAAACAGAAAGAAGGTCAATAATTCCTAAATGCCCCGCAGCCTCCTGTCTATAGATGTGGCCGGCTTCACACCCATAAACAGGACTCTCTACCGACACGACTTTGCTGACAGCCCTTAGACCGACCTCGCTCTGATACCACTTTGTCACACCCCGGTCTTACTAGGGTGTGATGGGCACCCGACCCCGTAATCGGAGCCGAGCGAACCCACTGACTCTTACTACGTACTAGATTTTTTTTCCACATCAAGTATACCTAATAAGATTTCTAAAATACTCTTTCGATGCTTTTAAATCAAATAAAACATGTAATCGTACAAAACTTGTATCATTGTACAACCGACACATCGGCCGATAGGGCCGCTAATGCATCGACTCCCCAACACCCACGAATCACCGCAAAGTCTCTAACTTCGAACAAAACATCATGGCATAGCACGCCGACTCGGCAACACCTGCAGAACAAATGGAGATTGCCAACTTCGCTGGAACATCTTCTATCCTCGGCTTCTATCCGTCCGGGTGTACCGCGCGCATGAAACGCACCCCAGAAGAAGAGGGGCCGACGAGAAATGTATCGAGTATGTAAGGCATAAATGATAACATAATTAAATAGACCGGACATGAACAACATATAATAGGAATACATGGGAAATAAGAGAAAAGATCCGATCGTATTCTTGCCTCTCGAGGCGGAATTATGCATGCTCACCTTTACCTTTATATATACATCCATAACCTCGCCCGAATCACATAGTATCATTAGCCCGCGTCCGGGCGTAAGTATCTCTTGCGCGCCACTAGTGGGGTCATGCCCGGCCAACAGGCCAAGTGTAATTTTTATGCCGCTCCACTACGCCTACCGTAGCGGGGGTCGTGCCCGCCCCTCTCGGCCGTTGTTATATGCCGCTCCACTACGCCTACCGTAGTGGTGGTCGTGCTGCCCGACCCTCTAGGCCGTTGTAACATCCATCATAAGCATGCATTGGAGCCCAATCAAAAGCTATAACTTGATCGGAGTGACGTAAGGTCGGAAACCTCCGATTACGTTATGGAATAGTCATGATCGTCATGTCTCACCTTGAAGGAACTAGTATTATAAGGCGAGACTAACAAACAAGGATAACATCACGGGAAAACATAAAACAAAGATCATAACATATCATTTCACATACTTTGAAACCTTTAAAATAGTCATCATCCAAAAATAGCTTAACACTTCATATCGTCGTATTCATGGTAAAGACATATCCTTGACATGTTCATCATAGACGTTTCCTCATATCGGGCATCATCATCGTCATCATAAAACCATAGTCGTCGTTTTAGTCGTAAAAACTATCAAAAACGTAAAACTTGGATTTTGGAGAAAAATGAATATTTTTGAAAACATTTATAAACTTTTAAGAAGAAAAGTCATGCTTTAAAATCATAATTTCTAACTTTTGAAATAAGGACGTTATGGGAGCATTTATAATATTACACCATATGATTCATGCCATAGAAAGAAAGAGCTTAGCCTTAACATACCTGCGCGCGCCTTTACTAGCTACGCTTATTCATCCAAGCTTGGTTCCGCTAGTCTATATTCAAGAAAGTTGATGTAACCATTAGATTTATTGACATATACTTGTCTTAACCCTTCAAGTTCATTCGCTATGGTTCCACCGAAATTTCGCAAAGACCTCCCCGTAATTGCACCATCCCCGAGATTCTATCTCGGCCAAATTTTTAATCAACAACAATCCGGGAATTCAACCCGCCAAACCAACAACAATACTAACAATTATTCTAGCAACCCTTCAATATCCAATTCAATTTAATTCACACACTACTCCACCTCTAATCATTGGATCCTCATTTTCCATCATAGAATCTATCACAACAACAATTAATATGTCAAGTAGAATTAATTCATCACATCTACATACACCGCTATATTCGGCCACCACAACTACATGCATATTTTCATGCATTTTTCATCCATTTCTATACATTCCAACTACAAGCAACATACTTCAAAATTAATTCACTTGTCTTACACAACCCCACCATTTTCGCCACCATACCACATTCATGGCCTCAACTTTAACATGCATGATCTCATGTTCTTCATCCATTTTACATTATGGAATTCACAACACAACAATCAAACTACCAAAATAAAATTAATTCATCATTTCTACACAACAATTATTCCATTCGGCCAACACTACAACATCCATATTTTCCATGAATTTTTCCATGTTTTCTATTCATTACCACAACAAGCAACACATTACATGAAATGAACTCAATCTTTCACACAACACCACATACACACGCGGCTCAACCATGCATATACACGGCCACACACATTCACCTCTACAACACATGAATTTCATTCACTTTTCCATACTTCAACATACATAACTATCCATAACATATAAAAGAGGATTAGTTCTTACCTTTTTCCTTCAACTTCTCATTTGACTATGATCATGAACTTGCAACAAAGAGGGGGTTTCTTGCTCCAATACTTATACCATTTAAAGAGGACCTTAAATTTAGTAGGAATACTAAAGGAAATAATTTATTTTGGTCATTTTCCATGGCTCCCATTTTGGAGCCATGGCCGAACCTATGCCTCTCTTCTTCCTCTTTTTTTTTTTTTTTTTTCCTTTCTTTCTTTCTCTCCAAATTCTCTAGAACTCTCATGAGAATTATGACTAATAATATATATATATATATATATATATATATATATATATATATATATATATATATATGCATGTCTTCCACCACCTTTTACATATTTATAATTAAGTCCTTCAAGTTTAGTCACTTGTCCCCCTTCCTTCTTTTCTAGACTTTTCTTCCATTTTCTTGAATTTTCTTAAAAATGAACAAACATGACCAACTTTCTTCTTTTATAAGCTTGATCCATATTTATTCATCACATGGCCATAAAAGAGTGGGGCCCACATAGCCACACACACACACACATATTGCACGGCCACAATGGCCCCCTTGCAAGAATTTTTCTTGAGCACTTTGGCCCCTCCAAGAACCTTCTTGAGCACCTTGTGAAATTACCATTTTGCCCCCTAGCCTTCCGCATTATTTCCACGGCCCATTTTGCGAATTTCTCTTCTTGCCCTTAGCCTTTCTCAATATTTCCATAATACCAATGTCCATAGATAATATTCCTAGCAACTCGTACATTAAAATTATTTTAGAACATAGTCTTATCTCTAACTTCTCACCATTGTCCCGCAATATCCGATCACACGAAGTACGGGCTATAACATTGAAGTTTGGCCGTGCATGGTAGGTTTGGCCGTGTGTATGTGTGTTGAAGTATAAGTCATGTATTAATGTTAGTTAGCATGTTTTAATTGTTGTGGTGTGAAGAAAAGAATGAAAATCATCCCTAGGTGTGGAAATGGTGTTGGCCGAATGGCCTTCCTTTGTGTAGCCTAGGATGAACGAATTGTCGTTAGTATTTTTGTTATCGTCGTTATGGATTTTATACGGAAAAATGCAAGTTTGATGACTTAGAATAATGTTATGTTGGTTATGGGATGACTTGGGAATTTATGTGGATTTTATGTAATTTTTGCATTTATGAATATTGCATTGTTAGTGTGTGGATTAATGATGTAAATTATGAATTTGGAAGAGGAGAGTGTATTTGATGTTGTCCTCGGGTTTGGGGGCAATTTCGGGTACATTGGAACAATGTTTGGGTTGTTTGAAAAATTGTACGAATTGCTTAAAGTGTTATTGCATATGATTTGAATGGGTTCGGATTAGTAGTTGAACGCATGAGCGTTAATGTCAATTTGGTTGCATGAAGTTAGTTGACTATATTGGAAGGCTTCTAAGTATGTAGCAATATGTGTCTCATGTTAGAATGTGTTGGGATTGGATATTAATGTTGGAACGTATTGTGAATCGACTATTGATGTTGTAATTTGGTTTCTTGTTGGGTTGTTGTTGAGATTGACCGAGTTGAAATCTAAAGGGTCGTTGCATTTTACGGAAATCTGCCGCCAAAATTTTTGTAGAATCTAATGTTCGTTTGGAATTGAATGCCTAAATGCGTATGGCTAGTTGGTCATATCCTTGCGTTATGTAGATCTTGGAGTTGCCGGGGTTGAGGCTTGATTTGTCTTGCGATCGGAAGAGGTATGTAAGGCGTCGCTTTCTTTCCTTTGGCATGTCCTAGTGCTATTAGGCTATGACCCGCGTCTCGGGTTATTCCATTCTAAATCCGAGCTTAGATACGTACTTGTTCGATCCTAAAAGATTTACTTTAATGTGTTCAATGTAAGGTTCTTCGCTTTCAAATAAATGAGTTTTCAAAAAGACTTATGAAAATTTTGACTACAAAGAGTCCCGAGCAAACGTCAGCAGACTTTTGCATACGAGCTCGGAACGCCCCAAAACATAATATATGTAAGCTCATAAGGCATAACTCTCCCCCTAACCCTCGTAGTCGGGCTGGATGGGGGTCGGCACCCGTCCGTGGGGCCCGCGACTTTCTATGCTACCTTTATAGATTTTCGGAAAATTTAATATTATCTTCACTATGACTTCCACATATGGATTTCTTATTTACTTAACAGTGTTGATTATGATTTTGATGCATATGGTTACTCACGACCATCGTGCTTATGGTTGTTGCCTCGTTCACCGGATCCGGCCGTTATATTTCGTCATCGCGTTGCCAGATACATTAGGTGTGATCTTGAGTTACGGTTCGAAGCTCTCGCTGTAGAGCGGTCCCGTTTATTTGTGGTGTTATGCCGTGTATATGGTGTTATGGTTGGCTATGATGTGTTACGGGGATATGTCGGGTTATGGAGATATGAAACTTTAAGTGTGATGTTGTGGTATACGCCATCGACAAAGGGCTTACCATCGTTCTAAGAGCCTTTGCATGATTTTAATTTTGACAAATATTTTGATATTTTGTAAATCATATTTATTTTCAGGATTTGTTATTATGTTTCCGTAATCACGCTTACATACTCGGATCTATTTAAATGTGACCTCTTTCTTCGGGATTTCATGCCCGTTGTGTATCTTGTCGTTTTTAGTTTGAGGGATCACACCTTTCAGGCCATCTATTTCTTTTACGGAGTGCTCTTCTTAGGAGCTCATATATTTTGGTATACATTTTCTTCGATGTATATGTGGCATATTATTCGAGGTACGACGGCCCCATTCCCGTCATATGATTTCGTTATTCTCGCTTTTAGAGGCCTGGATATGTACGTGGGTTATGGCTATTATGTCTCGTAAAGATATGTATATGTGATATGTTAGGGGCGGTTCACTACGACGGCGTCTATACGCTCGCTTATATATATGTGTGTATGGATATATTTTGTGGCCTTTGTTGGTATTTTTTACTGCGTGCGAGTTAATTTTTGGTTAGTAAGAAAAACGAGAAACTGCGCACAAATTTTCTAAATATTTGAGTTACTATTTCGGCTTTGGTACGTACGGGTACCCGGAGTTCGGCGCTTAGTCACTGGCCTATTGCACGGGTCGTGACACTCGACCTCCGGGCCTCGATACATACATATATACATATACATCACATAGGGGTATCATGCCCTTAACATAGCTAGTCATCATCCTGCATTCATCATAACACATGCGTAAACTTATCATCATGTCGCATTTATTTATACGCATTTTATCATTATCCGTATTCGTCCTCATAGGCCGACAACATATCGTATTCGCCACGAGGCTCGACCACATCACATATATCTCATATCAGACATACGCATCATAGGCTCATTACTATCACTCGTTTCATAGTCATGTTGTGGCTTTGTTTTACTCTTAGCGTCATCAACATATATCCGTGTCTACATACCATATACTCATTATCTTACATCTTATAAATTTATGATTATGAATCGTCTTATAAAGATATCCTGGTTCCATCGTACTTAACATCACTATCATTCATTTCATGGGCGTGGATCGTGACTTAACATAGTGCTACCATATCTTATCATATATGCATAATCGTAATAACTACCCGACCCTATAGGTACGGTGTAATAATCAATATCATCTTATACTCATTCTATCATAATATACCTAATCATAACATGCTTATCATAGTATGCTGACATCATATACTTATCACAAGACGACAAAGACTTGGCTAGCTAATCTCGCTTTATCGGGGTGACGTAAGGTCGTGGACCCCGATGTCATTATGAGCATTCTTACATATTCTCGCTCACCTTGAAGGGACAGAAAGCATAAGGTGAGTGTACATAATGATCAACGTCGTTAGGTTACATCGATGACATCATTAGCCTCTTGAGCAAGTCATATCATAGGCTATAGCATTTCTAGACTTTAGCTTACTATTATCATCATCGTATTCAACTCGTATCTCTTATCTCGTATAGCTATTCATGAGTGAGGATTCTTTATTTTCTTAGAGATAGGGACATTTATAGTAAACGAGGAGTTTGATGGCATCGGACTCATGCCTTAGGAAGAAAAGGATTTGCCTCACATACCTTTGTCGTCTAGCTACTCCATTGCTAGCTCGTCCTCCTTCAATGCTTGCGTCTTTACCTTCAAGAGGGTTCGTATCGTCATTAGCTAATCAATTACAAGAACGTATTTCTTAAGACTAAAGAAAATTGGACAGCGTTTCCTTTGTTTATACTACTTTCTGCCATATTCCATATCAACCCTCAATCATTCATACCAACAATCATAATATCACTAGTAACAATCGTCATTCATTTGCCTTATTCGCATTTCATAATTTCATACCAATTCTCCATAATTATAGCTAAATGTTCATCGTCTCATTCTTTCACATCAGGTAATGCTTATTTCATGTTCTAAAATGTCATTTATAATGCATTTACACCACAACACAACAACAATCACAACTTGATTCAAACTATTTCTCAAAACGTCACTATTCATCATTCACGACCCATTTGGCTACACTCTTATATGTCCAAGCATTTTAACTCTTAAATACC
>NW_026726265.1:0-42674 GCF_029784015.1 Lycium ferocissimum | reverse complement strand
CATTTTTTGTTTAGAAACATCATGTTTCTTAATCTTTATTAAACATAAATTTAGCGGCAACCTTTGGCAATCGCCTTTATTAAAAACTCTTGATTATATAAATCTCTTTGAAATTTAAGAACACATTTTACGATAGCAAGAATTTCTTTAACACAAAGAGTACAATTTTTCTCGTCGTTATTCCATTTACCCGAATAAAATTGGACCAAATATTCTTACTTCTCTTCTGAGGAATATTGTTTCAATATCCCTCCATAGCCAATATCAGAGGCATCTATTTCAATAATTTTTTGTCAACTAGGATTGGCTAATGTAAGACAGGGAAAGTTACTAACCTTCTCTTTGATTTTGTGAACTACTTGAGTATGACTATCAGTCTAAGGTTTTGGGATCTTTTTTAATCTATCATATAAAATAGATGTATCTTTCGCCAAATCTTTATAAAATGGTGAAATATAATTTAAGCTTCCAAGAAATCGTTGAAGCTGAGTTTTATTAGTAATAATATCAGGAAATTTAGAAGCAAATTTAATACTTCTATTAATGGGAATAATTCTTTCCTTTTCAATGTTATGACCCAAAAATCTGACTTTTTTTTAAAAAAGAGACTTTTTTGGTTTAGATATAACCAGACCATTTTGAATAATAATTTTCTTGAATATATCAAGATGTTTAAAATGCATTTCTATAGTATTTGAGAATACTAAAATATCATCTATATAAACAATGATAAAATTGCTATAAGGCATAAAAATATCATTCATAATTTTTGAAATACGATGGGCATTTTTAATCCAAATGGCATAACATTCCATTCGAATTGCCCAATAGGGACATTAAAAGTAGTTTTATATTTATATTTGAAAGAATTTGAATTTACAATATCCCGATTTTAAATCAAATTTAAAAAAATATAATAGCATTATGGAGATGATCCAATAAATCTTTTTTTATTAGGAATCGTATATCGAATCCATTTTAAAACCTTATTAAGAGGTTTATAATTAATAACTAATCTTAGGAACTGCGTTTACGATCAACATGTTTATTAACATAAAAAGCTGTGCATGACCATGGAGATTTTAAAGATCTTATAAGACCCTTTTGTAAAAGAGAAGAAATCTCATTTTTACATAATTATAGATATTCAGAATTCATTTTATATGGTCTCGCTTTTGTAGGAATATTATTTTCAGAAAAAGATTCTTCATATGGAGGTGAAACAATATGTTTTTTCCTATCCCAAAAATCATTAGGATGATCACTACAAATTTGTAATGAAAACTGATTTTTTATAAAATCTAGTTTTTGCTTATAATTTATGATTTTGGAAAATCTCTTCAATATTAAGAGTATAGATTTCTTGTTTTTAAAAAATTGACTTGTTGATGTTTATTCATCAATCTATCTTTGATTTCATTTATAATCCTTGAAAATGGTTCAGTTATAAATTGAAATTCAACAGCTTTTCCTTCAAAGGTTCCTATAATACCTCTAGTATCCCCTTTTTGGATAGGAAATATTTTTTGAAAAAATGGGGTTCTCAAAATTATTTGATTGGAAATATCTTTTACTAGCACAAATGTTACACCCCTCGCTTTCGTAGTAGTCGAACCCATGGTTTTCTAACTGGGTATGCCTTTGGAACAGGGACCCGAGCCCGGGTTTGGCGGTAGAAAGTGTCCTATCCTGTGTACAAGGGTGGCAGCAAATATTCCTGGCAATTTATAGAGTTTGAAGTTGAACGACTCGAATCGACGCGATCTGAACTGAATCAGAAAAATCTGCATAACACCAGTCATCGTCGACGGACCGTCAATGTGCAGCATCGATAGGGTCCCGCAGCCTTGCATCTGCAGGCGCAGGTCAACGGAGCAAGTTGATGGACCGTCGACACGTCGACGGGCCGTCGACCCGCTCATCGAACCGGACCGCTGTAGCTTTTTGGGTTCCAAGTATAAATAGGTGGTTCACGACCTTATTTCATATTTTTCTCCATTCAAAATCAGAAAAACCCTAATATTTTCTCTCCCAATATTTTCCATCATATTAGTGAACATTTGACAAGACCCGAACCCCGTAAACCCGAGCTTGTGAAGAAAAAGGTTGCTTCTAAGGTTTCTTCAAGGTTGTGAAGCTTAGGGAGTTGAAGTTGAAGTGATTCTTGAGATTTTTGACCCCTCAAGGTATGTAAACGATTTCTACCCTTGTATTTGAGTTTATTATCAAGAGTTTTAGTGATTTAAGTAAAGAGAAGGTAATTGTGGAAATGATACGTTGATGAAGGGCAAGGTAGTGACTTGAGGCTATTTTTAAGAGATGATTGGGGATAAATTTGATTATATATTTATATATAAGTGTTGTTATTGTTGTTGTGGTTAATGTTGGATTGAATGGGAAGTTGAAGAGTAGTAAGCTTACAAAGGAAATTATTATCTATAATTCGTTAAGCTCTTTATGCGTTTAAAGATGGTTAGTAAGAGAGGCTATTGAGGCCTATGTTATCTTAATTGTAGACTTGCAAGTTCGAGAGGTAAGAGTTGGACGATTGAGTATACTTCATGGTATGTTAAGGCTATCCATTCTTTCCTTCTTTTGGCATGATCCAACACGCGAGTAGCGAGCTTCCATATTATCCTTAGAAGCGTTAGAAGTACTTCGATTTTGATGTTCATGTACCCCGTTTATGAGTGATCCTTGTTATATATATATATATATATATATATATATATATATATATATATATATATATATATATATATATATATATATATATATCGCCTTCTGGTTATGGGTCAATGTACATAAATATATAATGAATTTAATGCATGAATCAACTGTATGCATAGAACTGGCTGCATAAGACTGGACCCATGAACAGAAGGATTACTCATAAACTGGGTACATGAACATCAAAGACTGATATATATATATATATATATATATATATATATATGAGAAGGGAGATAGGCGTTATATATGCAATACCACCTGATCAGCTAGTGCACATTGATGATGATATTGATTATGGCCGCAGAGGTGCCGATATGATATGATGAGATGCCATAGAGGCTTTACAGGCGTTACATACAGACATATACATATATAGATGTATGCCCTTCATTGGTAGTGTTACATCCCGTGTTTTCATGCGTTGAAAAGCGTGCGAGTTAAATGACATTAGTAATGGAAACGAGGTTATCCCCCAAGCTTATAGGTGGTTAGAGTGATGGTACAGATGTGTTGTAAATATTAGAAGTTAAATAAATCGAAGAAAATAAGTTTCGTCAATTTATTTGAATGAAATACGGTCCAAGCTATAATATCCTGTATTTTGGACTGGGAAATTAAATCGTCCAACATGAGCAAATTTACCCAAGCCTGGAGAATTTAGTCATATTGAAGCATGAAAATCAAGAACTTGGTGTATATGAGGAATGAAGTCCAAAAATAATTTAGGCCTTAACAAGTGTGACGACGGTGATTGGGAATAATATTTGTGTAGGTATAAAGAGGCTATGGACTAGAGTTCTACCACACGATTATGATAATGAGTATATGAGGTGTGTTAAAAAGAGAAATGATTTTTATTTAAGTGAATAGTGATCAAGGAATTAATTATGTGTGTAATTGATTAAATGGGGATTGTAGTGGAAGGCAAGAAATTAATTAAGATAATGAGATAAGTATTATGTGGATATAATCCATATGGATCTTGACAAGTGGCAGCAAGTGTGAAATTATACACACGCACAGAAAAGTAGTGGTGGCACTATGTAAAATTAGTTAGTGACTCATCACTTGTGTTGAAATGTATTTGAGAAGCTAAATGAGATTGATGATCAAGATAAATTGTAGTGCATAAATCTGCCACGTATTATACATTGTTGGTCAAAGATATCTATAGAAAGTTATGGGCCAAGTTAGTTAATATAGGTTAGGCAGTAAGACACTAAGGGGCATTATTGGAATTTATATAAAAAGGGTCCCTTGCAAGATATAAGCTAATAAGTATCCTGATTGTTCTTATTCCAAAAGAATTATTTTGCCATTTTTTTCATATCTACAAGAGCTTTCAAGATTGAGAAGCTTTAAGACTAAACAAAGATGGGTCATTTCAATAAATCAAAGGATTGTAAAGCTCTTCTTGGTCAAGAATTTACAGCACAATAACGTTACTACTTTGGGTGTCTCCATTTGAACGTGATGGTGGTACTTTATGTATTTGGAAGTTGATCTTGGATTTCACTTAAAACCTTTTCCCTTGGCAGATTCTCTTTGACAAATTCCCTCTAGTTCTCTCCAGCCTTCTTAATTACAAGATCAAGGTAAGAATAAATTCAAGTTTTAGCATGGTTATTATCTCTTCAATGATTTCACGGTTCTAATATCGGTTTCCTCCGGATGATAGTAAATCGGAGATTTCTTTGAAGTGAAGTAAGGTGGAAGGAGAGTAAATCTAAGGTGGAAGGAGAGTAAATCTTGGCATATAAGGTGAGAAATCCTCTCTCCTAGATGTATGTGAGTTATCCAAATCGTATCTACATTGCTAGATGAAAGGAATATGAAAGTTATATCGGAAATCGGATAAATTGTTGTTATCGTATGGGTTGTTGGGTAGCTATTTTGGAACTTGTTATTGTTGTGTTGATGTTGTTAATATGGTTTTTGGTATTGTTGTTAATGATTATGCCGAGTTGAATTCTCGGGGTTTGTTGAATTTATAAAGGAAATGCCGCTGAATTTCTATAAATGACGAGCTAGCTTAAGGTTGGATTCCTAAGTACCTATAGCTAATGTTTGGTATCTACTGACATTGTTGTAGATGCGGGAAGCCCAAGACTTAGGTTTGGATTAGCTTAAGAAGCGGACAAGGTATGTTAAGGCTATTCCCTTTTCTTCTTTTGGCATGGTCTATATGAAACAATCGGGCAACGAACGTATAAAATCCAAAGAAGCTCCTATTCTTAGAAATACTAGAATGGCTAATGTTCTTGATTTCCAGAAGCTATTTCATTATGTCCTGATACGTGTCTATGATTCCTGAAGTCCTATTTTGATATAATCCAGAGTGACAATCGAGGGTGCTTCCAGCTTATTCAAAGAGTTTCAAAAATAATCTTATGAGTCTCACTTGCATTCATTTGATTCTATATATATGTATACTCTATTTTACTTCACCGAGTCCCCTACTAAAGGGCCGGGTACGACATATATTTACATTTCACCGAGTCCCTTACTAAAGGGTCGGATACGGTATATATTTACATTTTTAGTCATTGCCTTCGGGGCTACTTACATTGTTATTCTCTACCTTCGGGGCTATCCATATTACAGGTTGTTTCTCGTACTTTTATTATGACTTATATCTCACTCTTTATGATTCTTCTTTGCCTTACATACTCGGTACATTGTTTGTACTGACGTCCCTTTGCCTGGGGGCGCCGTGTCATGCCACACAGCCCCATATTGCTTTGTAGGAAAGTTATACAGGAGTTTGGTCAGAGATGTCCCGGCTATTAGTCGGATTGGTAAACTCCTTCGTTCGGAGTGATGCCGCGTCGAGTATCTCCTGCGAGTTGAGTCATATGCATTATGGGTATGTTGGGGCCCTGTCCCAACTTAGGTTTTGATATCATATCTTACGTTAGAGACTTTTGCAGACAAAGTCATGTATACAGTATGTCAGTCTTGTAAGCGGCTATGTAAGCCGATGTATCATTATGCATTACTTTACAGATTTTATATGATTACGGATTTTACTTGATTTGAGAAAGATAAAAAGAATGTTTTTGAAAATCTTTCATTATGCATTTCATTTCATGATTCAAGAGTCTAGTGAAATTATGAGTATAACGAGAACTAGCGGGTTCGCTCGGCTCTAAGTAAGGGTCGGGTGCCCATCATGCCCTATCAGGATTGGGGTGTGACAGGTAGGCATGAGCATGCATATTATGTGCCCACAGAGGCATTATCAGTTATAAAGATTTATGCAGATACGAAAGTATACTAGTTCGTATACAAGTACGTACGGTTAGTCATTTCGGTTATGAGTTCGAGATCTTATCCATGATTCTTATGCCTTACATACTCGCACATTATCCGTACCGACTCCCGCGTTGCTCGGGGGGGGCGCGTTTATGCCCGTAGGTACGGGTGGACGACAGGGTGGTCCCGGCTCGCAGGGGACCTCTAGATCTAGCGATGGTCGGTGCGCTCCATTTGATCCGAGGCCGCCAGCCGGGGTTTGGTATGCCACCCTTTTCGAGATGTGTATGCGTATGGGTATGACGGGGCCCTGTCCCGTCCTTTCTACAGCTTTCGTTCCAGTAGAGGTCTGTAGACGATTGCGTGTATTAGTCGGATGATGTAGCCTTGTCGCTTCATTCTTTTGTGTACATAATATGTAGCGGCCTAGCCCGTCGTCCCGCACCGTTCTTCGGTATGTATGTGTATATACGCATTGTACGTAGTCTTGATGTTCCCTTTTTTTACGAGATCGCATTATGCCATTTATGGGGCATTGATGTTTAGTATGTTTCAGATACGTGTTTAGGGGTGTTTGGTCGCTAGAGGCCAGACACTCATCACTAGTCATCGGTTTGGGTCGTGATAGAAGTGGTATCGGAAAGCGATTCGCCCTAGGTTTGTCTGAGCGCACCGTGTCTAGTAGAGTCTTGTTTATGGGCGTGTTGTGCACCACACTTATAAACAAGAGGCTACAGGGCATTTAGGATGATGTCATTCTTTCTCTCTTAGATTGTGCGATACAGCCCTATGTTAAGCGTTTGCGTTCTAATAAATTGTTTTGATTTCAGCGATGCCCCGCAAGAAAGCAACAGCTGCCCAGAAGGGCAAGAGAGCGGCCGGTGAGGACACTAGCCGTACTCGGCAGGCCACGAGGGCCCATGATGAGATTCAGAGTGAGGGGCCGTCTGAGACATCGCATACCCCGCCTCCAGCACCTGCCCCAGTTCCTCAGCCGGATGCACCGGGCTAAGATGTGAGGGATGCTATACAGTTACTGACTAGATTAGTAGCTGCCCAGGCTCAGCAACAAGTAGTCGGTGTTGACCAGGCAGATGGGACTGGTAGTTCGAGGGTTAAGACCTTCCTTAGGTTAGGTCCTCTAGAGTTTTTGGTGGTAAAGCAAAATATGGACCCCCAGGATTTCATTGATGGTAAGCAGAGGACTTTGAAGGTTATGCACACAGATGAGGTCGAGTCTGTGGAATTGGCTTCGTATAGGCTCCGCGATATTGCAGTACAGTGGTATCAGACTTGGGAGTTATCTAGGGGAGAAAATGCCCTTCCAGCTGTGTGGCGAGAGTTCTCAGATGCTTTTATTCGCCATTATCTACCTCCTGAGGTCAGGCGAGCCCGAGCAGATAGATTTCTACGTATTGAGCAGGGCAGTATGAGTGTCCAGGAGCATTGCGTGTACTTCGATATCTTGGCTAGATATGCCCCAGCCATGGTGGCTAAGATAGAGGATAGAGTTCATTGTTTCGTGGCTGGTCTAGGGCCATATTTGATAGATGCTTGTACGACTGTTGCATTACAGCCAGGCATGGATATCTCTCGCATACAGGCATATGCACAGAATCTGGAAGATCGCAAGTGTTAGAGGAGGACAGATCGTGACCGTGACCGGGGCCATAGCAAAAGGGCCAGGACTTTAGAGATCGGGGGTGAGTCCAGGAGAGGACAGAGACCACAGTATTCCCGATATCCGTTCCATTTAGCAAGGAGTGCACCTCCGTAGTTTTTAGGTCCTAGGTTTGATCGGTCTTCTTATTCCAGAGCGGGCCAGAGTTCTAGAGCATCAGGCTCTCAGTACAGACCGGAGTCAGGCCAGATGAGGCCCCGTTTGCGGCGGTGTACCCAGTGTGGCAAGTTACATACATGTGTCGATATCTACCGGGCTCGGATGGTTTCTATGCTTGTGGGCAACCGTGGACACGGATGGGGAGTGCCCGACGGGGGTTGGTACGGGTATGGTTTCGGCTACGTGTCCGTGGTGGCTCTTCTTCTGTAGTGCGCCCTTCAGGGCAAGTTTTTCAGACGCCAGCACAGTAAGGTAGAGGGAGGAGTGGAACATCTAGCTCAAGCGGTCCTTAGCACCGCGTATATGCATTGGCTGGTAGACAGGACCGCGAGACATCTCCTGATGTTGTTACAGGTATATTATCAGTTTCCTCCCATGATGTTTATGCATTGATTAATCCAGGTTCTAATTTATCATATGTTACGACGCCCTTTGTTGCCGGCAAGTTTGGGATAGAGCCCGAGTTGATTAAACCTTTTGAGGTGTCTACGCCAGTTACTGATCCGATTATGACCGCCATACCGTAGCAGATCTGATTGAGTTAGATATGATTGATTTTGATGTTATTATGGGCATAGACTGGTTGACTTCTTGTTATGCTAATGTTGATTGTAGAGCAAAGATGGTTCGATTCCGGTTCCGAGCGAGCCGATCCCAGAGTGGAAGGGCAAAGCTTTGCTTTCGCCTAGGGGTAGGTTTATTTCCTACCTTAAGGCAGAAAAGATGATCAGAAAAGGGTATATTTTTCACCTAGTTCGAGTTCAAGATATGCAAGTAGAGTCACCAAGATCTTCAGTCTGTTTCTGTGGTTAATGAGTTCCCAGAAATATTCCCAGATGAGCTTCCAGGCATTTCCCCAGAGAGGGAGATTTATTTTACTATTGACCTATTGCCAGACACTCAGCCAATATCTATCCCTCTTTATAGGATGGCACCTGCGGAGTTGAAAGAATTGAAGGAGCAGTTAAAGGACTTGCTCGAGAAGGGCTTTATCAGGCCTAGTACATCACCGTGGGGAGCGCCGGTGTTATTTGTAAGAAAGAAAGATGGCTCTTTGCGAAAATGTGTATTGATTATAGGCAATTGAATAAAGTGATTGTAAAGAATAAGTATCCGCTCCCGAGGATTGATGATTTATTCGATTAGTTGCAAGCGCTAAATATTTCTCGAAGATAGACTTGAGATCAGGATATCACTAGGTCAGGGTCAAGGAAGAGGACATTCCGAAGACGGCATTTCGGACTAGATATGGCCTCTATGAGTTTCGTGTTATGTCGTTCGGGCTAACTAAAGCCCCAGCCGTATTCATAGATTTGATGAATCGTGTATTCAGCCCTTTCTAGATTTGTTCGTGATTTTGTTCATAGATGATATTCTGGTTTATTCGCCGTCGAGGCGATCGCGAACACCTACGAACAAAGGTTTGGAATTCTTCGAGGTAAAGAGTGGTATGCCAAGTTTTCTAAGTGTGAGTTACGTTGAACTCTATGGCTTTTTTGGGTCACAGGTGATGGAGTACTCAGGTATCGAGGCAGATTATGTGTCCCTAATGTAGCAGGGCTCCGTCAGCAGGTTATGGGGGGAGGCACATTACTCCCGCTATTCTATTTATCCAAGCTCAACAAAGATGTATCACGATCTCAAAGAAGTTTATTGGTGGGATGGTATGAAAAGAGATATAGCTAAATTTGTTGCTCAGTGTCCAAATTGTCAACAGGTCAAGATAGAACACCAGAAGCCCGGAGGTCTATTGCAGTCTATGGAGATTCTGTCATGGAAATGGGAGGTAGTTAATATGGATTTCATTACCAGGTTGCCCCGTACTCCGCGGAAGTACGATTCCATATGGGTTGTAGTTGATAGGCTTACAAAGTCAGCCCACTTTCTGCCTGTCAGAACCACTTATGCAGTCGAGGATTATGCAAAGCTTTATCTTAAGGAGATTGTACGACTTCATGGCGTTCTTACAACCATTATTTCAGATAGGGGAGCACAGTTCACAGCTAGATTTGGAAGTCCTTTCAGCAGGGATTGGGGACTCAGGTGAGTCTTAGTACTGCATTTCACCCCCTAACAAATGGACAGGCGGAGCGTACTATACAGACCCTTGAGGATATGCTTAGAGCTTGTGTACTTGACTTTCAAGGTAGCTGGGATGATCATTTGCCTCTTATCGAGTTTGCATACAACAACAGTTACCATTCCAATATTCAGATGGCTCCGTATGAGGCCTTATATGGGCGGAGATGTAGGTCACCCATAGGATGGTTTGATGTCGGGGAGAAT
Source organism: Lycium ferocissimum (assembly GCF_029784015.1). Classification (NCBI taxonomy): domain Eukaryota; kingdom Viridiplantae; phylum Streptophyta; class Magnoliopsida; order Solanales; family Solanaceae; genus Lycium; species Lycium ferocissimum. Next base: position 32,560 of record NW_026726265.1, on the reverse strand, counting down.
CAAGTAGTAGGCCCAGACTTAATTCAGCAAGCAATTGATAAGGTGAAAGTGATTAGAGAGAGGTTGCTAACAGCTCAGAGCCGACAAAAATCCTATGCGAATAATCGGCGATGTAAGCTAGAGTTTGAGATAGGCGATTGGGTGTTCCTGAAAGTTTCGCCTATGAAAAGAGATATAAGTTGAGCCTATGTGCAGTGATGAGGTTTGGCAAGAAGGGTAAGTTGAGCCCTTGATATATTGGGCCATATAAGATCATTCGTACAGTGGGCACGGTGGCGTATGAGCTAGAATTGCCTTCTGAGTTAGAGTCGGTACATCCAAAAGATTTCATATATCTATGCTTCGTAAATGTATCGGAGATCCTTCAAGAGTGGTACCAATGGATGATATCCAGGTGATCGAGCAGTTATCATACGAAGAGGTTCCAGTGGCTATATTAGACAGATAGGTCCGTCGGCTGCGGACCAAGGATGTAGCTTTAGTTAAAGTCTTGTGGAGGAATAAGAATGTTGAGGAAGTGACTTGGGGCTTGGAAGAAGCGATGAAGATTAAGTACCCGATTTGTTTCCAGCAGTACAGGAGGTTCAGTCTGAGGCATCATCACCCCCAGGTATTATTCCATTTTCAGTCATCGTGATTGGTCGTGTGAGGCCCTAGTATTGTATGTTATAGTATGTGGCCCTGTGTGGCATTATTTTGGGTTGTTGTGTGCAGGATGAATGGGTATATGTACAGGGAAAACTCTGCCAAAATTTTTATAACTCAAGATTATCCGAACATTTGAGGACGAATGTTCTTAACGGGGGAGAAATGTTACACCCCTCGGTTTCATAGTAGTAGAACCTATGGTTTCCTAGCCGGGTATGCCTTTGGAACAGGGACCCTAGCCCGAGTTTGGAGGTAGAAAGTGTCCTATCCTGTGTATAAGGGTACCAACAAATATTTCTGGCTATTTATAGAGTTAGAAGTTGAACTACTCGAATCGATGCGATTTTAACTGAATCAGAAAAATCTGCAGAACACCAGTGATCATCGACGGGTCGTCGACATGGTCGACGGACCGTCGATATGCGGCGTCGATAGGGTCCCGCTGCCTTGCATCTGCAGGCGCAGGTCGACGGAGTCGAACCGGACCGCTGTAGCTTTTTGGCTTCCAAGTATAAATAGGTGGTTCACGACCCTATTTCATATTTTCCTCCATTCCAAATCAGAAAAACCCTAATATTTTCTCTCCCAATATTTTCCATCATATTAGTGAAGATTTGACAAGACCTGGGCCCCGTAAACCCGAGCTTGTGAAGAAGAAGGTAGCTTCTAAGGTTTCTTCAAGGTTGTGAAGCTTAAAGAGTTGAAGTTGAAGTGATTCTTGGGATTTTTGACCCCTCAAGGTATGTAAATGATTTCTACCCTTGTATTTGAGTTTATTATCAAGAGTTTTAGTGATTTAAGTAAAGAGAAGGTAATTGTGGAAATGATAAGTTGATGAAGGGCAAGGTAGTGACTTGAGGCTATTTTTAAGAGATGATTGGGGATAAATTTGAGTATATATTTATATATAAGTGTTGTTATTGTTGTTGTGGTTAATGTTGGATTGAATGGGAAGTTGAAGAGTTGTAAGCTTACAAAGGAAATTATTGTCTATAATTCGTTAAGCTCTTTATGCGTTTAAAGATGGTTAGTAAGAGAGGCTATTGAGGCCTATGTTATCTTAATTGTAGACTTGCAAGTTCGAGAGGTAAAGAGTTGGACGATTGAGTATACTACAAGTATGTTAAGGCTATCCATTCTTTCCTTCTTTTTGGCATGATCCTATGGTATGATCCAACACGCGAGTAAGCGAGCTTCCATATTACTCTACTCTTAGAAGCATTAGAAGTACTTGACTCTTTGATGTTCATGTACCCCTTTATGGGTGATCCTTTCCGTTCATGGGTCCGGTCTTATGCGCTCTATGCATACAACATCGGTTGATTCGCATTACATTCATTATATATTTATGTACATTGACCCATGACCAGAAGGCGTTAGATATGCGAATATATATATATATATATATATGGGTATGAGAAGGAAGATAGGCGTTATATATGCAACAACACTTGATCAGCTCGTGCACATTGATGATGATATTGATTATGGCCGCAGCGGTACCGATATGATATGATGAGATGCCTTAGAGGCTTTACAGGCATTATATACGCACATATATCAGGAGTTACATACGCACATATACATATATAGATGTATGACCTTCATTGGTAGGCATGAGCATGCATATTATGTGCCCACAGAGGCATTGTCAGTTATACAGATTTATGCAGATACATGTGCGTATACTAGTTCATTCAAGTACACGCAGCTTAGTCATTTCGGTTTATGAGTTCGCATCTTATCCATAATTCTTATGTATATATGTGCTCTTATGCCTTATATACTCGCACATTATCCGTCTTCGACTCCCATTCTTTCGGGGCTCGCGTTCATGCCGCGGTGTGTGATAGATGGTGGTCCGGCTCGTAGGACCTCTAGATCTAGCGGTGGCCGGTCGCTCCATTTGATCAGGCGCGGTCGGTTTTGGTATGCCACCCTTTTGAGATGTGTATGCATATGGGTATGACGGGGCCTCGTCCGTCCTTTCTGGGCGGCTTTCGTTCCGCAGAGGTCCGTACGATTGTATATATTAGTCAGATGATGTAGCCTTGTCGGCTTCCATTCTTTTGTGTACATAATATGTAGCGGCCTAGCTGTCCTGCACTGTTCTTCAGTATGTATGTGTATATACAGATTGTACAGAGTCTTGATGTTCCCCTTTTATGAGATCAAATCATGCTATTCATGGGGCATTGATGTTTAGTATGTTTCAAATACGTGTTTGGGGGTGTTTGGTCGCTAGAGGTCAGACACTCGTCACTACTCATCGGTTTGGGTCGTGACAAAAAACTTTCTGGTATACAGACTTTTTCTTGGCAGATATAAGCTTTGGGTAATTTAAAAGTAATTCCTATTTTCTGCCCATTAGCAGATCTAAAACTATGGGTAGTTTTATGAAAATATTTTGAAGGAATTAATCCTTCTTGAGTACAATTTAAATCAGCTCCTCTATAAACTAAAGCAGTAAGTTCTTTTTTGAAACTATAATCAATTAAAAGAGTAACTTTTATAAAAAAACTTTTGGGAAGTAATAAATTCCAGAGTTTTTAGAAATTCTCCTTCTTTACTGGTACTTCCTTCCACAGATGTATCTCCTATAATATTATCTGCTGGAATTTCCATAAATTGTTTCCCCCTATCCTTGATTCTAGAAATTCTCTCATCTAAAATCATATTATGTTTTTTAAGGGTGGAAATCTCTTGCTTGAGATTATCGATCTCTTTTTCCAAATCTGGGTTGTGGCTGGAGTAGTTATAATATTTCTCCTTTGTTGAAGAAGGTTTTTAACTTCTGACGTGGTGTATGGACCTGGTGATTCCTGTATCTGAATGCCAATCTGAATTTCTGGCTTCTTGAGTGCTTCATTCACCTTATCAATGACTTGAGACCTAAGGAGAAATTTTATCATGAGCGAGGCACACCAACTGGGCAGACATTAGTTGTGTGATATTCCTCTCAAAATTTGCCATGTAGAATTGGTGGGTCCGCTGTCAGCACTCTCTCTCTTACCTACATTTCTTTTGGTTTTTTATTTTATTATTTATTTTTCTTTCTTCTCTTATTATATTTTTCCTCAATTTTACATTGTATTTTCACCTCTAAAATAAAATAGAAAAATGGATTGAGACTACCTCAAATTTCTTTTTCTTTTCTTTGTTTTCTGAATTTTATTTCTAACATTCACTAATAAGTGCACACCGTCAAGGTTTCAGTTGTAATTTATTTCAGTTCCTAAAACTTGTAAATTACTTTTAAATTAAAATTACATAAAGAAAAAAAAATAGGAAGATGATTGTTAATCTCATATAATGAGCATGACAATGATGAAGCAAAATTCCAGTGAAATTTTTTCACTTTTTTCCAGAAATCGTTTTCACTTTATTTGAAAATCAATGTTTGGCCATCGAAATTTCAAATACAATTTGAAGTTGTATTTGGAATTTAAAAAATACCAAAAAATTTGTTTTCACTTTCAACACATTCAAACAACCAAATATTCTATGCAAAAACTTAACCAAACACAACTTTATCTTCAACTCTAACTCCAAAATATCAAATAAAGTGAAAAATATTTGATTTTCATGGCCAAATGCCTACTTAGAAACTCTGGAATTACTTGAAACTTCACTTTTTCTAATTTTTCTTTTGATTCTATATTTATTGTCAAATCTAGAACCACATTTAATTTTCCAAAAATAAAAAGAAAGTTCAGTCTTTTGAATATATTGGAAACACAATCGGTGAATACACTGGGAAAAATAGGAGAAAAATTCAAAAGCTTTGGCTAGTATCAATATAATTTTACAAATAGAAGATAAGATCATAACAATAAAATGAAAATAATAAAAGAAGAAGAGGAGAAGCATACAAGTGATAAGTACAAAAGAAGAGAGGGAAGGAAAATAAGTGAAAGAGAGTGTGCTGACAGTGGACCCACCATATTCCACTTGTCATGTTTATATTTCTCCTTCACGCAAGTAATTATGCAGTGACGAGTCTTTTGCCAATTTTTGTTGAAGTGGGACCTATAATCCACTTGGCAAAATATGAAAGGAGACTCACACAAGTTTTGTCTTCCACATCATATTTGTGCCTCGCACATAATAAAATTTTCCGAGACCTAAGCTCTGGATCCTTGATAATTTTTAATAGATCCACAAGGTTATTACCATCTAAAACATTGATATTGGTATCTTCGAATTGGGAGAAGAGATTATAAAACTAATCCTCTTCTTTATTACCTTTGCTAGTACATGGCTGTCCCATTTGACATGGTGCACATTCTTCATCTGAACTAGTAAAGGTATAACTTTCATTCCCAAGAACTCTAAGATCTTCATTTGATGAAGAGTCCTCCGAATTGTCAGACTCAAAACCAGAATCTTTCAGAGCTGAATTTAATAAAATCTTGTATAAAGATTTTTTTAGGTCATCATCAATATCAAGGTTCTTAATTTTCTCCTTGACTTTACAATTTTTATAAAAATGCCCAACTCTACCACACTTATAACAGGCTTTTGGATTTTTGGATTTAACAAAATCCTTTCTTTTCTTAAATTCATTTTTCCGCCTTGCGTTCTTTTGCAAGCGTTTTTCTTTCCATACTTGGAAATATTTCTTCTTTTTCTTGCGACTATGAGGCACTTTGGTTTGTGCAATTTCCATACCAAATTGTCCACAGAATTCGCCTAATTGTTGTCTCTCATTTAGACCATGTCTCTTTAATTTGCTGATTTAGCTTGATCTCATTGCATAAGGCTAAACCTTCCTGCATACATGTTCCTATTAACTTTCCATAAGTATAATTATCATAATTGATACTAGCTTCCCCTTTGCTAAGAGCTTTTCTAACTCTTTTCGCAAAAAGGGCGGGTAATCTATCTATAAGTTTGGATTTCCAATGAGTTTCATTGCACTCAGGTAATTCCATAACCCGACAAAGGAATACATCCTTATACCACCCAATATAAGGTAAGAGTTTTGCATCTTAAATTCTGAAGCATGGTCCTAATGGTCTCATTATTATCTGGCCATTTGTCTGAAAAATGCTCTATAATATTAATAACCAATGAATAAACAACATTTGGAATTATAACTGGTTCTTGGGAAGTTCCTTGTTCCCGTTTTACAAAGATTCATGATATTACCACGCTCGTTCCCGGGTTAAATAATTATCCCACCAACCTTTTAATTGGCCAAAAGAGAACCGAATAATCATATCTGCGATAGTTCGCTCATTATTTTTATTAACCTTACTTATCGTACTATACATCAACATTCTATGTATGGTACAATAAATTTTTCTTTCACTATAACCATCTATGTTCCATTCATAGATCTCTTTACCACTATAACTATTGGTAATAATATGCTCATGTTCCTCTAATAAGACATCTTGAGGAGTAGGCCTAGGATAGTAGTACATCCTTTGAGCAGGTTTATCAGCATAATATTCATCTATTTTATTAATATCTGCTGCAACCTTGACCATGTTAGGAAAATTAGCATCATCCTCTGCTATTAAAGGACTAATATTTAACTTCTGACATGGTGTATGGACCCGGTGATTCCTGTATCTGAATGCCAGTCTGAATTTTTGGCTTCTTGGGCGCTTCATTCACCTTATTAATAATTTTAGACCTAAACTCTTGATCTTTAATAATATTTAACAAATCCACAAGGTTATTACCATCTAAAATATTGATATTGATACCTTCGAATTGGGAGAAGAGATTATAAAACTCATCCTCTTCTTTATTACCCTTGCTAGTACATGGTTGTCTCATTTGAACTAGTAGAGGTATAACTTTCATTCTCAAGAACTCTAACATCTTCATTTGATAAAGAGTCCTCCGAATTGTCAGACTCAAAACCAGAATCTTCCGGATCTAAATTTAATAAAATCTTGTATAAAGATTCTTTTAGGTCATCATCAATATCAAGATTCTTAATCTTTTCCTTGACTTTACAATTTTTGTAAAAATGACCAACTCTGCCACATTTATAACATGCTTTTGGATTTTTAGATTTAATATAATCCTTTTTTTTTTATGAAGAATGTACACCATGTCAAATGGGACAGCCATGTACTAGCAAGGGTAATAAAGAAGCGGATGAGTTTTATAATCTCTTCTCCCAATTCCAAGATACCAATATCAATGTTTTAGATGGTAATAACCTTGTGGATTTTTTAAAGATTATCAAAGATCCAGAGCTTAGGTTTCAAATTATTGATAAGGTGAATGAAGCACCCAAGAAGCCAAAATCGTACTGGGCATTCAACACACAGAATTACCAGGTCCATACACCATGTCAGAAGTTAAAAAACTTCTTCAACAAAGGAGAAATATTATAACTACTCCAGCCACAACCCAAGATTTGGAAAAAGAGATTAATAATCTCAAACAGGAGATTTCCACCCTTAAACAACATAATATGATTTTAGATGAGAGAATTTCTAGAATCGAGGACAGAGGGAAACAAGTTTTGGAAATTCAGTTGAGATAATATTATAGGAGATACATCTCGTGAAGGAAGTATCGTAAAAGAAGGAGAATTTCTAAAAACTCGAATTTATTACTTCCCAAAAGTTTTTTTTTATATAATAAAAAGTTACTCTTTTAATTGATTATAATTTCAAAAAGAATTTCATCGCTCTAGTTGATAGCGGAGCTGATTTAAATTTTATTCAAGAAGGATTAATTCCTTCAAAATATTTTCATAAAACTACCCATAGTCTTAGATCTGCTAATGGGCAGAAAATGGGAATTACTTTTAAATTACCCAAAGCTTATATCTGCCAAGACAAAGTCTGTATACCAGAAAGTTTTGTGCTGGTAAAAGATATTTCCAATCAAATAATTTTGGGAACCCCATTTTTTCAAATTCCTATCCAAAAATGGGATACTAAAGGTATTATAGGAACCTTTGAAGGAAAAGCTGTTGAATTTTAGTTTATAACTGAGGCATTTTCAAGGATTATAAATGAAATCAAAGATAGATTTAAAACAAGAAATCTATACTCTTAATATTGAAGAGATTTTGCAAAATCATAAATTACAGCAAAAAATAGATTTTCTTAAAAATCAATTTTCATTACGAATTTGTAGTGATCATCCTAATGCTTTTTGGGATAGGAAAAAACATATTGTTTCACTTCCATATGAAGAATCTTTTTCAAAAAAAATATTCCTACAAAAGGGAGACCATGTCAAATGAATTCTGAATATCTAGAATTATGTAAAAATGAAATTTCTTCTCTTTTACAAAAGGGTATTATAAGATCTTCAAAATCTTCATGGTCATGCACAACTTTTTATGTTAATAAACATGCAGAACAGTAACGTGGAGTTCCTAGACTAGTTATTAATTATAAACCTCTTAATAAGGTTTTAAAATGGATTCGATATCCGATTCCTAATAAAAAGGATTTATTGGATCGTCTCCATAATGCTATTATATTTTCTAAATTTGATTTAATATCGGGATATTGGCAAATTCAAATTGCCAAAGCAGATAAATATAAAACTGCTTTTAATGTCCCTATTGGGCAATTCGAATGGAATGTTATGCCATTTGGATTAAAAAATGACCCTTCAGAATTTCAAAAAATTATTATTATTATTATTATTATTATTATTGTTATTATTATTATTATTATTATTATTATTATTATTATTATTATTACTATTATTATTATTATTATTAGTAGTAGTAGTAGTAGTAGTAGTATTAATGTTATCCTTTTCTTTCTTTTTTTCATTTTTTATCATCTTTAAGCCTTCTCATGTTCATTGACTTAATATAGTAATACTATTCTAGTTTTACACTTTATAATATTTTTACTATGACATTTTTTCACTAAAATTTAGAATATTCCATAATTTATATTAAGTGCTATAATTTTTTAAGGTATATTAAATATTAATATGTTAATATTACATGGTATTATATAATATGGTTAAAAGTATTTTATTCAACTATGAATCTCAAAGAAATTCAAGGAGAAAAGGCTAACAACTTTAGCCAAATTAAAGCCCAAACATGACAGCTCAAACGACCCAAGTCTTCCCTTTCACCAGCCCAAATTCGTCTAAGCCCATTTATCAAATTAGTCTAAGCCCATTTATCAAATTAACCCCAATAGTTTTAGTAGCCCACATCATATCTTAAACACAAAGCTAGGTTTTTCTCAAACCTTTCACTGCAGCGGCGCCCTTTCCTTCTTTCCTCTTTTGAAATTTTTTTTAAAGCTTTATCACCATTGACAGAGCTTGCTACTCCATTCTAGTGCAAGGTCTATATCTTTTCCAGATGCTCCTTCTGCCTTATTCGCTTAGCATTCTTCTGGTCAAAAAGATTTGGTAAAACAAGACAAATACTGCTAAGAGCCAAAAATGCTTTCTCAGAACATCTGATTTTTGAGAAATGGAGAGGGTCTCAGAGGTCAAACTTCTTTCAAACGGCTCTTTCAGATGCCAACCCGTGATCTCTTAATATTTTGAAATCAGATTCCCGCCCAATGGAACCCTAGTTCGTCGTTATAAATATTAGATTTTGTACTCATTTTGAAAAAGGCTTTTCCGCTGCACAACATTCTTTACCACTTTTTTAGCCGTCGTACTTAGCACTAAACCATTGTTTCTCTACCTTACTGTCGAGATTTCACGTTTGAGGGCATTCGATGTCGAAGTCGTTTGTGTTCAACATAGATTTGCAATCTAAGACCCCTGTCTCAGTTTATTGCACCATAAAAGGGTCCGTGACTCTTAAGTTCTTTCTAGCTATTTACTTTCTTTCCTTTTAGATTGAAATGAATATGATGTAGACTCTGTTTTCTTTAGAAATTATGTCTTAGGATTCATTTGTGCCGTGTATTTAGGCCATAAAATCTGAACGAACATGACTGCATTTTGTTGAATCTCTGATAAATGAGCGGTAAATCAGTTTGCTTTTAAAAGAGTCCCTGGATTGCAAAATCTTTAGAAATATAGTCTTTCAGTTATTAGGATTAAGTATGACTCTTAAGTCTCTGCTCTGGTTTGCATTCATGTAAGGTCTATTATTATGATTCAACTAGCCACACTTAATTTGAATTGAGTTTTGTATATAGTTCAAAATTTTAAGAGATTAATGTCTTAACAGGAACCATGTATAAGTGAGGATCAGGAAGCATGATTTAACTCTCCTTATTTAAAAACTATGTCTACTAATCAAGATCTGTAATCGGATTTATAAGAACTAGAGAATAAGTACTAAGTTCCAAAATATAAGTGTAAGCTAGTATGATTTGTACAGCTTATTGTGTTGCTGTCTGTGCATGCTATTTGTGAATGCTTGACACATGTTGAACAAGAATCATGATTGTTAGGCTAATATATGGATCTGCTTTATGGAAACTGGTTTTGCTTTCCATTTCTTTATGTACTGGAAGTTGAACCATTTTTTTCGTTAATATGCTTCGATTTTCACCTACTAATGTTGTTGCTTAAGAAATCTACCTTTAGGAGTATTCCATCAAGTGACAGATTAATTAGCATAACCTGCCCTTGTTTGCCACCTGCATCGTTTAAATTTCTTTTACATACTTTGCAGATCTAAGTTTAAATGCATTCTCTTACTAGTTTTATCGTATCTGAAGTGGTTTATATGTTGTCTGCTTGTTAACATTAAACTTGTGATGGGTTCTGCCCCATATGTGTTTTGGTTTGAATCTAACGTTAATATTATATATGTCCGGCTATTCCTTATTCCTATTTTTTTTTCCTTTTGCATGTACACTTTGGGAGCAAAATGGAGTCTTCGTGAAAGAATCTTACTGCCCAAGTAGTCTCGTTGTCACGACCTGACTAGGGGCCATGACGAGTACCCGGAGCTGACTACCGAGCACCACTCAGAATGCTAATCATCATACCCAATCTGAACACACAATCCCGAAGGCAACACATGCATATATATATATATATATATATATATATATAACTCACGCGCAAAAAAAAGATATACACAAATATACATTAATGTACCCATAAGACCACAACTACCCACGCTTATATATATATATATATATATATATATATAGGCCCTCACGGCTGCAAAAAAAAGATATACACAAATATACATTAATGTACCCATAAGACCACAACTACCCACGCATCCGTATCTACGAGCCTCTACTAGAATACTGAGACATAAGGACGGGACAGGATTCCGTCGTGCCCAAATATATATACATAAAATAATTTCTCAAAAATGGCACCTCCGGAATAATGGAGTGCTCCTGTAATTCTACTGAGTAGCTCCTAGGGATCTGGGCCACCTCCCTGTTTACTTGTGGGCATGAACACAGCGTCCAAAGAGAACGGACGTCAGTACGAACATTGTACTGAGTATGTAAGGCATGAACAATAATAACATATCGAAGAGATAAGGAAACATCAAGTAAGGAAACAACCTAACCAGTCGCTGAATGTCACTTAAGACCGAATAATGCATGCTGACTTACATCATAAATAACATCATATCAAGTATGTATACAAATAAGCTGCTCGACCATATAGGTACGGTGTGATCATCATTAGCCCTCGTCCATCTCTCCTGCGTTCGGGGTAAATATCTCATACCGCCCACTAGTGGTGTCTACCCATGCGCTCTAGACATGGCATATATGCTGCCCGCCTTAGCGGTGTCTGCCCGGCCATATAGGAATGGTGTAACCTCATTATCATATACTTATCATAGGCATGCATTAGAACTCAAGTACAAATTATAACTCTATCGGGGTGACATAAGGTCAAGAACCCCCGATTCCATTATGGAGTAATCATAATCATCATGCCTCACCTTGAAGGAACTAGCATTTTAAGGTAAGTCTAGAAACAATGGGTAATATCAAAGAATCATATAAGGATCATTAGTTTCATAGGAATATCATATGATGAGCTTTGGAATCTCTAGACTTATGCTCATCATCATCATTATCATGTTCGTAACATATCTCTTATCTTTATCTCACGAGAAGCTCTTCATAAACATTACTCATAGTTTTCGGGATGTAAGAAGGTCACGGAAAGACAAGGGAACTCATGTCATAGGAATCATGCCTTAGGAAAAGAAGGGACTAGCCTCACATACCTTTTCGCCTTTCTAACTTGCCAACTAAACGCTTCCTTCCAAGTTCGCAATTCTACATTCAAGAGAATTCGTGCTAGAATTAGATAATCGGAAGTATACTTAAGCTTAAGCTAAAGCTAACGAAAATTGGGCAGCATTTCCTTTGTTTCTACAACTTCCTCCAAATGATATAATAGCTCCCAACCATCAATAACAACATTCATAATATCATAATCCATAATTTGACAAGTTCGACATTATTCAATTCTTACAATTCCCTCTCAAAGTCATCCATAACCATGGTTATCACCTAACATCATATTCATCCACATATAATGCTTATCTAACATTCTTAATGTTATTTATAACAAGATTATACTCATAATATCTCAAAAATTATGGTTCATGTGAAACTATTATTCAAGAACACCATTATTTCACATTTGAGTCCCATATTCTACTTTCTTTCATAATCCAAGTCTTTCAACCCTTAAATATTCTAAATAACATGAAATGATCATAAAACTCACCTTTGATTGTGTAGGAATGGGTTTTGGATGGAGTTGCTTCACTTGGAGAAAACCTTAGTTCCTCTTCCAAAGAAATTCTTGACCTCTAGCAGCCCCAACGAGCTTCCTTACACTTGATTTCCTTGGATTAATGATGTTAATCTTTGATTTGCCTTGGATTCATGTAAATGGAATGGGTGGAATATTCTAGAGAGTTGGAGAGAAGTGGAGAAGTTGGAAGAATGAGAAATTAGAAGTGGGAACACATTTTTATACCTGGAAAAAGTTCAGCCCGTCGGGACTTATACGGACCCTTATACGGTCCGTATAATATTATACGGTCCATATAAGTGACCGTATTTCACCATCAAGGATTTTGCTTTCCTGTAGGAGGTTATACGGACCCTTATATGGACCTTATAAAATTATACGGACCGTATAAGTGGTCGTATAACTCCAATTTTCCGAAGTTCATCTCGTCGTTTCGTTCGATCTCCAATCCTTATGGAACCTTCTTAGCACTTGTTTAGCACTTCATTAACAATCTAAGGAGCGTTATAACTCTTCCTCAAGATATTATTAAATCCACATTAGCTCGGTACTTTGCAAACCCTTTTTCAAAACACGACTTATGCTTGACATTTTTCAACGAACTTTCTTCTCTTGCCTCAAACGTCTTTGGAATCTTAATTAGAACCGTTAAGTACTACTTCTTACTTGTAGAAACATCATATACTTCTTATCCCGTGTTAGTCTATGTACTGAGCAACAACATGAAATTTCTTGAGGTGTAACACTCGCTTTGAGACTCGACACCGCCACTAGACTTGCAACGTGCATCTCCATTTCATTTGCTTCTTTCGCTCCCTCGAGCGCACCTGAACAGAAACAAAGAGAAAACCGGGAATCCGCATTTGCTCCTTCATTAAATCTTCTTCCTCTATTGAAAATGTCCGAACTAAAGCAGGAAAAGAAAGGAGGAGACAAGAATGGTTGCAGCGTTTTGTTTATTCTCATCTATGCTTAACTGGTTATTTTGTGTCTGCGACTGTTTATTTGATTTATTTTATATTATCAACCATTGAATATTTTAACCTTTAGGGGGGTTGGGATATCATTTTTTAGTGAAGTCTTTAGAAGTAGTTATATTTTTCCAAAACATTAGTTGACCTCACTTCTTTCAACTACAGATTTCTTTTGTGATTCTAAGAGTTTCCAAAAGGTGCAATGTATATATTTTTTAGGGAAACGGAGAATCAGTTTTTATCTTGGCCTTGGTTCATTCTTACAAATCAAAACCTACTTTTGAGTAAATTAATTTTGAGGTTGCAGCAAAGCCATTTTCAAAGTAAAATGAGATTTTTAACGTCTTTTGGAATCTGGACAATTTTGTTCATTATTCACCTGGAAGCTCATTTTTGGAATTTTTTAATCTACATATAAAAACTGATTTTTTTTAATAGAATCTTTTGAGCTAACTTTGGCCTAGATTTAAAGTAGTCTTTTTGGACTTTAAACTGCTAAAGCCAAAATCGATGTGATTAAAAGTTCTTGTTTTTAAAAGTCCAAATGTTGCTTTTACGTACATCATTCGACAAGTTAATTATGTTTCTCCAATACTTACAAAGTACTATATTTCATGTTTTTCGCATATGTTTAATTAACCTAAGTTTCGCCGGTAACCGTAGTTAGCGGATCTTAAAGGATGCTATCCTTAATCCCTTCCCTTTAGGATAACGAGAACCCTTATCTAGAATCACATTAGTTAAGTAGACCATTAATCGGAGTTATTTTTTTTTTTTAGCATTTACTTAGTTAAAATAGATGTCCTAATTCACCTTTAAAAATAATTAGGTGGCGACTCCTTAAGTTAAATAATATAGAAATCATCAATATGTTGTATTCTGATTTGACCCAGTTAAAATGGGGTATAACAAAAGTCAACAGGGGTAAAAGGGTCAAAAACACAATAACGACCAAATGACTCATTATATCAGATACCAATTAAACAACTGTTTGTCCTCGAACGGAGAAGAATGAAGAGTACGAGCACCGTCAAGAAGCCAAATAATCTCTACTATAACCTCATGGAATCCTTTACGGGCAAGAAATACGCCGATAGCACCGCTAGTTCACCTTATCAATCAAACTACCTTTATCTTAGCTCAAATACCCAAATTTACATTCTCACATACCCGAAATTTACTTCATAACTGATCCCCGCAAAAAAGAACTGTCTCCACTTGAATTCTCTGATTGTTATAACCACATCTCTGTATGCAATCACTTGATTCCCTAATCACCACTCTAATCGCCACAATTGTTTAGATATAACCACAAACTATAGCCCACTCTGAACCGATAAAATATTCTGATTCCACTAACCTTTCTTTCACACATTTTAAAGTCGTCTTTCGCACCACGATTTCTTAGAAACACATAGACTCACGCCACAAGCCCGATCATGGTTTCCTTTTGCCCGAAAGAACCCACGCTTTATCTGGAAAACTCTAAGCAATTCCATCAAACTGATCTCATCCGGAGCTTATTGTGCTAATTCCAAAGTTGAACCCACTTAGTCAATACCCATCGTCCAAAACCTTCAAATCTTCCAATCACCAAACTAAATGCATACCTATTGATTACTGTCACGACCCATTCTAGCTAAGTCGCGTGACACCTACCTTTCCCACCTCGGTAGGCAAATCCTCAACCCAATAATAGTAAAAATATAGACAAATAATTAAATAAGCGGAAGAGATAAAATCACGTAAATCTGACCATAATAATATAGAAGATATGCGAAAGTAAATGAAATCCGCCCCAGTATTTGGTCTGGTCATACAAGAGCATCTAACTAAATCTACAAGTCTGGAATATCAATAATACATCAAATCCGAATATGTCTCGGAATAGAAAATAAGACATAAATAAGAAGAATCTTCAAGGTGGCGGTCGTCTCGTGCTTACCCTGCAGACTCCAAGCAACTCTCGAGGCGACTATCAGGCACAAGAAACAGAATTAGATCCAACCTGGAATTCTGCATTCATAAAAGAATGCAGCAAAGAAGCGCACGCACGAAACCACAAAAGATCGGTAGGTATCTATCGGCCGACTAAGTAGCTAACATAATCTCGTAAAATAAAGCAGATAGGCAGATAAATCAACAAAGATAAGTCAAACACACCGAAACAAGTATCCGTCATCACCTAAGTTGAAGCATCTAAACCCAACTATGACAAGTCTCAATATATATCCAATCCGAAATCAACAACACAAGTAAAACACCGGTTCATAACAATATAAGCCAAGATGCAATGCAATGCAATGATGCCAATGCAATGCAGTGTACATATGTACTCTAGACGGATGTATCGACATCCCGGTAGCACAACCCATGGGTGACCTGTGAAGTCCATGTACTCACTCATCCACGATTCCGGGATAATCATCGGACATCGGACTCTCACATCACACAATCCACGAATCCGGGACAACCATCAGACATCGAACTACTCACATCACTCGCACACAATCCACGATTCCGGGACAACCATCGGATATCGGACTACTTACATCACTCTCATGCAAATTGAGCTCAGCTCATCACAGTGTTTCATCAAGTATCAACAATGTATCAACAATATTGTCACACCCTAATTTCCGATAGGGCATGATGGGTACCCGACCCTTACTTAGGGCCGAGCGAACCCGCTGATTCTCGTGATACACATAATCTTACTGGGCCCTTATATCATGAAAGGAATGCATAAAGAAAGTTTTTCAAGAACAACATACTATTCATCTTTCTCAAATTAGGTAAAATCGGTAAACATATGAAATTTGCAACAAAATGCATAATGACACATCGGCTTACATAGCCAAGCATAGAATCGACACATCATACACTCGACTCGTCCGCAAAGTCTCTAACATAACCCAAGATACCACAACACGTATACTCGACTCCGCAAGACTCTAGGAAGAAATGGGCTCGCCAATCCAAATGGAACATCTCCTACTCATCCGCATACACCGCGTGGTACGAAACGAGCCCCCGAAGAAAAGCGGGGTCGGTGATTTAATATGTACCGAGCATGTAAAGCATGAAACACAAGAAACGTAATCATACCGAGATAAGAAGTATAGGAAAATCACGAGGTTTGCCTGAAACATAAATCACGCGTGTCAATATCATATCAAATTCATTATGAAACTGAGAAACATAATTAGAAAATCATCTTGTACATATGCATAGATATAACGTGCCCCGGCCCGCTAGTGAGGGACGCGGTAAGTGAAATCATCATATACATGTACATATATATATATATATATACCGTACCCGGCCTTCTAGTGAGGGACTCCTGTGAAGTAATCATCATAGCATCATGTCATTATACGCAAAGATGTCATCATATATATATATATATATATATATATATATATATATATATATATATATATATATATATATATATACCGTACCCGGCCTTCTAGTGAGGGACTCGGTGAATAGAATCATCATATGCCATCCCGCCGCCGTCCCCACATCATCACATCATCATGTCATCATATCATCATATCATCATATATATATACCGTACCGCCCTCTAGTGTGGACTCGTGAACAATGCAAAATGAGTGTGCACGAATACGTACCCGGCCCGGACTCGTGAAAGACATATTGAGCTTTGCACGAGCAGTAGTAAAGCAGAAACCGTATGCACATAAATCATCATCACAGTACTCAATGGATACGTAAGTAGTCGACGCTCGAGAGTTAAAACGGTAATCATGTTAAGTTCTTTCAAAAAAAAGTCGTTAGGACTATACAAAAGAAAATCTCGAGGACCACGGATATGCATCAACCAATCCGGGCCCGCCCATGAAAGTTAGAGTCATTATACGTTATAGGATTATTTGCGGACATATCAAAGCAATCCGGTTCCGTCTATGAAAGTTACGGGCATTTATAGACATAGGATCTTTTAAGAGCAAAATTCTTTTTGCAACATTGAAATTCAATCATACATAAGACTTAAGGACCATAGTCCGACCATATGAAGAATGTCAACATCAAAAAGCAAATAAGAATCATAACATGCTCTAACTTAAGAATGGAGTTACCCCAAGGCACAAACCATGTCATACCTTAATCCCGTCTAAGACATGCCAAAAGAAGGAAAGAGTAAGCTTTACATACCTTGTCCGCTCCCTAAGCTAATCCAAACTAAGTCTCGGTTTCCCAAAATCTACAACAACATCATTAAATACTAACATTAGCTACAGCACTTAGGAATTCAATCCCAGCCGGCACTTAATTCTACAAAAATTAAGCATTTCCCCGTTTATATGCCTAGCCCGAATTCTCAATTCAGTAACCAACAACATCAACAACAATACCAATAGTATTAACATCATTTCCAATACCGACGTATGCCATAAAACAAATTTCTCGCATTAATCGTTTTCTAAATTTCTCAACCAACCAAATTTGCGATATAACTATTTAATAATTTTATTTCCGTAAAGGAGTCGGAATTCATATGAACAACATCAATAACAACAGCCTTCACATTTTACAAGTTAAATACATTTATTTTCATCCAAAATTCTCTCGCAAATCTCCTTCCATAATTCACAACACCAACAAACGAATTTATCAGGCTATTCCCTCCGTGCTAATCCGTTAAAATTCTAAATAAACTCGTTAACAATGAAAAGGGAGCATGCAGCCCCCCACGTTATCACTCTTCTCCTTGGTTGAGTTTTAGCTCAAATTGAAGAAAACGCAGCGTACAACACTTTTCTCTTCATGGGCTTCGGAATTCGGGCTCGAATTCGGTCAAAATTGATTTTTTCTTCTCTCCAAGGCTCTTCTCTCTCTCTCTTTCCAGAATTTTCTGGTGTTCTTGGTCTGAAAAATGAGAGGAAAGGGCTGAAATTTCACTTAAATAGGCATGGGTCATGGGCCTAACCCGATTGGGCCCGGTTTGGGCCTAGCCCACTGACCTTTCCGTCTTAAAACATCCATATCTCCTTATCCCGATGTCACCTGTGGGCCCACGACCTATGGTTCGAAAGATAATTCAATTATCTACAACTTATATCTTTGGTGTTTTTCCAAATTCCAAACTTATAATACCGTTTCTCGCCCCTCGAAGTCGATCACCCGAAAACGTTACTTAAAAATATTTGTTTTGGAGGACTTCCACTTTGATTTGGCTCAAGGGTCCTTCTTGAGTTATATTTAACTTCAAATATGTGATTCATATAAATTGTCGCATGTCCCAAAAAAATATCAATGTGTGGGCCCCACCTCAGCTTGCGAATAATCCGACGTATAAAAATACGAAATATAATACTGTCAACGTGAGTTTAAATTATGAAGCAACAACATGATTGTCAATTTTTAAGCACGTTAATAAGGACCTTCCAATTGGTTGGAATACTAGAAGAAAATATTGTTTTGATCACTATTTTTGGGCTTCAATTTTTTTGACCACCATGGCCGAATGGCCTTCTTTCTTTTCTCTCCAAGTTTCTTGAATTTTCTAAGGGTGAGAATGATGAAGATTATTTAATTAGTCATCTTCTAATCACATATATAAAACATCCATGTGGCCCATGGCCCACACCCATGTGGCCGGCCACTTGGCCATTTTTATTTCATGGATTTTAACTTTCCAATATTCACTTTTAACCCCAATTTTTTCCTTAATATTCCATGCCATTAAAATCATAAGCAACTTATGTCTTAAAACAAAGTCGTAGTTAAAAGTCTCTACTTCGCCTCCCGGAATAGTCTTGTCCTTAACTTATCATGGTTAACTCAGATTGTCCCGATGTACGAAATACGGGATATAACAAATATATCATGAGACATGTGAATGCGTGCGATGTATGAGTCAACATGAATAATCAAATTAATATCACAAGTACCAAACATGGGTACGCCAATAATATTATGAAAGACTACACAAGTCATATAAAAACACTATTCCCAAAATCAAATGCCAACAAGTGGGCACCACAATATCATGAACAAGATATCTCAATAGTCTCCAATATCCACTATCACTATGCGGCATCAAGCCCACAACAATAGGACAACTCAATCACAACATAACGGGATGGCTAGTCCCAATCACACAACAGGGCCCAACCTAATACAATATCCAACCCAACTTCATACCCGAAGGTTTACATGCTTTCTCTGACAATATAATCTAAATATATGCTTCGCTACCCGAAGTCTCACCAAGGGTAAGACATAACCTACCTGGATGGCCGAACAATAACACACCAATAATCACTCCTTAGCCTTGCCCTTCCGTTGAGCCTCAAGATCAAGAAAGTCTAGGCATATTCGAAATCTAGATTATAATTCATGAAGATCGATACCTATATTGCTATCATTCAATTTAGGTCAAGACCCAACCCTAGAATTTGGGAAAATGGGGCCCACAAGGTCAAAACGGGAAACTCGGGGGTAAAATACCCAATTAAACACTAGCTGATCAAAACTCATCAACTAATTACTAAATTAACTCAAAGATTCATTCAATTTCGAAATCCAAGCAAAAATCCCAAATTTTGGGTATAAACCCTAACTCTTAAATTCAAGAATTCAACACTAATAATGGGAGATATATGATTAACAATCTTAGATATATCATAAGCTAGCATAAGCCCAATCAATTTCATCATTTAGAAGCCTAGATAGAACACTCATTAAACCCACTTTAATCTTCTTCACTTAATGAACTAACAAGGGAAAGGGATGGTTAGGAATAATGAATTAACAAGAAGGTTAGGAGGACTTAGAGCTTGTTTGGACTTTATGCCTATAAGCAAGAATTTTCTATAAGCTAAAAAAAATAAGTCTAGTCTAACTTATTTTTTTTTTGGCTTATAAGCTGTTTTCATTATAACCGCTTTTAGATAAGCTAAGTCAAATGGGCCCAATTATTTTTTCGAGCTTATTTTAAGCACAAAATGACTTTAACTTGGGGTTTTATAAGCAACTTATAAGCAACTTATAAGCCAATCCAAACGGGCTCTTACAACCAAGAATTTTCTCCAAGAATCCTCTAGAATTTCTTCCCATATGAACCACTTTCGGAATAATAGAAGAAAGATACAACTTGGGGTTTTATATCATTAAATACCCCAGTCACTGCCCGATCACCGCTTTCGCGGCCACTGCATCGCCAAAGAGCCGCCGCCGGTTCCCTTGACCGCTACAGCGGCCATGCCCAATTGGCAAGGACCGCTCTAGCGGCAGGGTGACCGCTTCAGCGGTGTCACAGCCGTGGTCGCCGTGCGCTAAAGCGGGCACTGCCGTACACCGTAAACTTTCCCAAGTTTCACACTTCAACTCGAATTTTTGACTAATTCCCAAGGCCATCTGCTCACAAACCACATACATAGACACATATAAATATGCGCTACGAACGCGCTCGTCACCTCAAAATTCCCAACGGAGGTCTCGTTGACCGAGTTAACCCCTGATACCTCAATTTCAACTTCCCAACCCAAGTCCCAAAATGTATCCGTGTGCATTGGGAACCGAACCAGATATACACACAAGTTCTAAACAACCAACTGGATCTCTCGGAATCGACGAATTTCTAAAAAAGGTCCGTTTACCCAAAAGTCAACTTGAGTCAACCCTTTTTTCGCTTAAAGCCCAAATTTCACAAAAAGTCATCATCTAGACACCTTGGAAAGAGTGTCAACAGTCCCCTCGAGTCAAAAGTGAGCTAACTAAGATCGAAAGGTCAAAAGGGTCGGAAGTGTAATAATGACCAAACGGGTCGTTACAATTACCTTGTCGAGCCAAACTGTAGAAAACCATCTGATCACGCTAAAGACTTTCCATAACTATTTGTACCTTCTCTAGACGTCACCAATACTGAGATAAAACATTAGAACTGTCCGAATAGTTACATAAGCAAAATACCATCAATCTCACTGGCAAACTTCAATGAGACACGATAACGCTGCCATATCTCAATTCAGAGCTGAAAATCCATCGACCCTAAGAAGGTGATTTACTAGAATACCCATAAGTCCTTATAATAATACAAACATAGTTCCCCGTCTATAGCTGAACAATTCTGACCCGGAAGCAAATGCGCATCTCCCTAAATACCACTAATGGTCACTCGACTAACTCCAAACCTTCACGAACCAAAACATAGCAATTCCAGACAACTGAGGCGATCGATACTAATCCTTTCTCTCACTATCAAACCATTATTGTAACACCTCAGACCTTTAACTTAATCTTTGATCATGATTCTAGACTTAGAAAACCAGATAAAGAATGTGGGAATTGAAAATTTCTTTTCAGTTGTCAGATGGGGGTTTACGCCCCAGAATACGGATCGTATTTCAGTATACGGCCCGTTTTTCAAATCGTACTTTGGCACCTAAATCACTGTGCATTTTGGAAATTGGCTCAGGGAATTTTATAGTTAAATACGGACCGTATTTCCGTAAACGGCCAGTACTTTAGTGGTCATTTTTGGTAAGGAGTTTGTTCAGTGTTTCTATCTGTTGAACATGCTTAATCACGGTCCAGGTTTACGGATTATAATTCAGAAATACGGATCGTATTTTAGTCCGTATTTCTCAGCTCGCACCACAAACTATAAATACCTGGTTTCAGTTCTAATTTTATTTTTACAAGTTTCTAAAACCCTAGCACGACTTATTTCTCCTCTCCAACCCCAAGAACTCTAAGGTAAGCAAGTTCTACCCATTCCAATCAAACTCTATCATGTATTTAGATAATCTAAGATAGAATTCATTGTTCTTAACCTAGGGTTTTTTCATGAAAACCCATAGATAAGGTTTGAGACACAGGCTTTTGGGTTCTTCTCGGGTCTCGTACTTTTGGATTGAGGATTGTGAAGCAAATAAGGTATGTGAGGCTAACTATCTATGTTAGGGAATGTTCATGATTCTCCCTACACCTTATTCTTCATACTTATCAGTAAATTGACTCAGAATACAGTTTAGCCCTAGTTTCTTGAATAGTTATAGAACTGTTATCTCCTAGGCTTATAGTTTCAGAATTCGTTCATGGTGATTAATTTGAATATCATGAACTCAGTATGTAATCAATATAGACTTGTGAATTGTATCTCACGAGTCTCAGTATGAATACGTAGAATTATTATCAACAGTTACCAATTTTATCTTTATAATCAGTAATCAGTATCATGTTATCAGTTATATCTCAGTCTTAGTGCTTATTGTTGAATACCTGTATTAGGGCATCAGGCCCACATATATGGACCTAAGGTCACAGATTATGTATACGTATACCTAGGCATCATGCCACAGATTTTGCATGCATATTATTATTATTGGACCTAAGGTCACGAACAGTAAACGGAAGTTATTCATTATTTAGGACAGGGAGTATCCATATCTTTACTTCTTTGTTTCAGTCCAGTTATCAGCATTTCAGTTCAGTTTCAGTTCAGCTTATTATTTCATTCAGTTGCTTTACATACTGGTGCAATTTCAGTATACTAACGTCCCATTTGCTCGGGCCCTGCATCTCATGATGCAGATACTGATATACAGGGTGATGACGCAAAGACGCTAGAGGGCTTTCAGATTCAGCTAGTCAGTGGTGAGCCTCAGTTCTCCGAGGCCCTACCTTTATCTTTATATTCAGTCAGTTAGCAGATAATATTTCAGTATTAAGGTATGCCGGGGCCTTGTCCCGGTAGTCAGTCAATATTTCCTTATTCAGTAGAGGCTTCATATATTACAATCAGTCAGATATTTCAATATTTTGTTGGATTGTTGAGTTAGCCCTTTTGGCTACTACTTATTCAGTACTACAGACTTTTAGTATTTCTTCCGTACAGATATATTTCAATCAGTTATTTTCACTCAATTAGCATGTGTTTATCATACTTAGATATCAGTATACCACATGTTAATTGTCATGACCCAAACCGATGAGCTGTGACAGGAGTCTGACCTTTAGCGACCAAACACTCCTAAACACTTATCTGAGATATACTGAACATCAAAGGCCCATAAATGGAATAAACTGATCTCATAAGAGGGAAACATCAGAACTCTGTACAATCTGCATATATATATATATATATACACACACCACATGCGGTAGAACAGTGCAAGCCAGCTAGGCTGCTATCTTGTTCGGAAAGCTGTCTTGGGAATATCTTCTTCTCTGACTCTCACTTGATGATAACCCGACCTCAAATCTATCTTGGAAAATCACTTGGCACCCTGTAGCTGATCAAATAAATCATCAATTCTTGGAAGAGGATACTTGTTCTTTATCGTCACCTTATTCAGCTGTCTATAATCAATACACATTCGTAGGGAGCCGTCTTTCTTTCTTACGAACAAGACTGGTGCTCCCCACGGTGATGAACTGGGTCTAATAAACCCCTTCTCCAAAGAAATCATTCAACTGTGCCTTTAGCTATTTCAGTTCTGCCGGGGCCATTCGGTAAGGAGGGATAGAAATAGGCTTAGTATCCGGCAACACATCAATAGCGAACTCAATTTCCCTTTCTGTAGGAAGGCCTGGAAGCTCATCTAGAAATACATCCGGAAATTCATTCACTACCGGAACAGATTGGAAAGTCGGTGGCTTTGCTTCCGTATCATGAACTCGAACTAGATGATAAATATAACCCTTAACTATCATCTTTCTTGCCTTAAGGTAGGAAATAAACCTACCTCTTGGAGTTGCCGTATTACCTTTCCATTCAAGCACGGGCTCTCTCGGGAATTGAAATCGAACTACTTTTAATCGGCAATCAACATTAGCATAGCATGAGGCCAACCAATCCATACCCATAATCACATCAAAATCGAGCATTTCCAGCTCAACTAAATCAGCTTTGGTTTGGCTATCACATATAACAATTATACAATTTTTATACACTTGTTTAGCTATCACGGGATCACCAACCGGAGTAGACACCTCGAAAGGTTTGATTGGCTCGGGTTTCACCCCAATGTGATTAGCAACATATGAAGTAATATATGATAGTGTAGATCCCGGGTATATCAATGCATACACATCAGAAGAGAACACAGTCAATATACCTGTAACCACATCTCGGGAGGACTCGAGATCCTGTCGTCCGGCTAAGGCATATAAGCGGGGCTGAGTGGCACTTGAAGTAGATGCTCCCCCTCGGCCTCTACCTCGGCCGGCTGGGGTCTGGGGAGTCTGCCCTGTAGGACGTATTGATGAAGAACCGGCCGCTGATCCTGTGGGCTGGGCCCCAACTCTGCCGCTCATCGACGGGCAATCTCTCATCATATGCCCTACCTGACCACAAGCGTAACAAGCATCTGAACCCTGGCGGCACTGTCTAGAATGTAATCTATCGCACTGGTTGCATCGCGGTACTGGAGGTCTTCTCTGACTATAATCTCCCCCAAACTGTGAACCTGGGGCCCTCGAACTCTAGCCCTGTCCTGAACGGAAAGAGCGATCAAATCTTCTGCCTGTGAATCAGGGAGGTGCACTCGTCACTGACTGGCCTGAGTGCCTAGAATACGTCTGCCTTGATCCCCCTCTATAATCACTGCCTGTGCCCATAGATCTGGCCCGTTTGCCTTGCCCTCTATCAATATCGCGATCACCCCTTTGCGGAGGTTGTTGCCCTTCTAGATTTTGGGCATGGGCCTGAATACGGGAAATATCCATCCCATCTTGCAATGAAGCCGTCAAGCAATCTTTAAACAAATGTGGCCCTAAGCCACTCACGAATCTGTGCACCCGATCGCCCATGTCGGCCACCATCGTCGGGGCATATCTAGCCAAAGAATTAAATTGAAGGCTATACTCCCGGGCGCTCATGTTTCCTTACTTCAAATTTAGAAATCTATCCGCTCTAGCTCGGCGGACTTCGGGCGGCAAGTAATGGCGGATGAAAACGTCTACAAATTCTTGCCACACGGGCGGAGGCGCATCCTCTTTTCTTGACGCTATCCAATTATTGTACCATAAGACCGCCACATCTCGGAGTTTATATGATGCCAACTCCACTGATTCGGTCTCGGAAGCATGAATAATCTGCAACGTTCTCAGCATTTCATCAATAAAGCACTGCAGGTCTTCATCCGGCTTTGACCCAAAGAATTCTGGAGGATTTAAACTCATGAAGTCTCGGGCTCTAGTACTACCTGAACGATCACTTGGGCCTGCATTCTGCCGCTGTGCCTGGGCGGCAACCAACTGTGTCAATAAATGAATAGCCTTGGTCACTTATTGACCCGAAGTAGCCAGTGGAGGAACTGGAGGCATAGGAGCTGGAACTGAAGCCCCTTCTTGTTCTTCTGTGATAGGCGGAGTAGTGGAGGCATTAGATGGAGCCTCATGATGTGATTCACCCTCATCTATATTCATGGGCGGCTCTTTTTCTGCCCGCCTTTTCATAGTAGTCTTGCCCTTCTGGGCGGCTTTAGCTTTTTCTTTTGGCGGCATTTCTGAAATCATAGCACACTATTAGGGAGGACTAAATCTTATACTCGGCTCTATCGCACGATCTCATAAGAAGAAAGGTGGTCATTTTTCCTAAATGCCCTGTAGCTTCTTGTTTATTAGCGTGGCGCGCAACACACCATAAACAAGACTCTACTAGACACGGCTCGTAGACACTTCCTAGATCGAACTCGCTTCCGATACCACTTCTGTCACGACCCGAGCTGCGGCCATGACGGGTATCCGGGGCTAACCTCCGAACAACGCTCATTCTACTATTCATCCATGCGCATTCATACTGTATACTCATAATCATATAAAACTATCATCATTTGCAACACATTTACTTTTATAAACATAAGCCCTTCATACTATATATATATACATGCATATACATGAAGTCTATGGGACCATACTACCCACACTGCGTATCTACGAGCCTCTACCAGAGTACTAGACATATGGACGGGACAGGACCCTGTCGTACCCAATAATGAATATATACATATATGTACCAAAAGGATAATCAATGGCACCTCCGAAAAATGGAGTGCTCTCAAATCAGCCGCTAGCTCCCATGAGTCCGGATCGACCTCCCCAATCTACCTGTGGGCATGAACACAGCGTCCGAAGAAAAGGACGTCAGTACGAATATTGTACTGAGTATGTAAGGCATAAACAATAATAAGACATCAATGAAATAAGGAGGCACCAATGAAGAGCAATCTCAGGATCTGATCGAATCATAAAGGAAATCATACATGCTGGCTTACTTTCATGCTCATCGTCATATCATATATGCATAAATGTAAAAACTGCCCGACCATATAGGTACGATGTGATAATCAATAACATTAGCCCGCGTCCAGGCCTCCCGCGTCCGGGGTACCATCTCATGCCGCCTACTAGTGGTGTCTGCCCATGCCATCCGGCCACGGTGTATAAGTATCGCCCGCCTTGGCGATGACTGCCCGGCCATATAGGCGCGGTGTAATATCATCATATGCTCATCATAGTATGCTTATCACAACTCATTATAATGCATGCACAGAGACTCATAGATAATCATACTTTATCGGGGTGACATAAGGTCGTGGACCCCCGATTTCATTATGGAGCATTCGTAAGCATCCTGCCTCACCTTGAAGGAACAAGCATAAGGTGAGTGTATGCAATGATCAACATCAATAGATGATACATAGCATTATTAGCTTTTTAGGAGCATCATATCATAGACTATAGCATCTCTAGACTTTAGTTTATCATTATCATTATCTCACTCGTAGCATATCTCTTACCTCATATGGTCTTTCATGAACAAGGACTCATAGCTTTCTAGAAGAGGGGACATTCATAGGAAAGGAGGAAATTCATGCCATAGGACTCATGCCTTAGAAAGAAAGAATTAGCCTCCCATACCTTTGTCGCTTAACTATTCTATCGCTTGCTCGTTCTCCTTTAATGCGCGCGTCTTTACCTTCAAGAGAGTTCATATCGTCATTAGCTAGGCAATTACAAGAACATGCTTCTTAAGGCTAAAGAAAATTGGGCAGCGTTTCCTTTGTTTATACTACTTTCCGCCATATTCCATATCGACTCCCAACATTCATAACAACAATCACAATATCACCAACAACAATCGTCATTCATTTACATCATTCGCATTTCACAATTTCACTCCAATTCTCCATAATCATGACCAAAGTCCATTATCGCGATATTTCTCATACAATGATTATTCCATGTTCTAAATATCATTTATAACGTATTTATAATCTCAACATAACCATTTTCATGATTCATTCCAACTACTACTCACAATGACACTATTTACCCATTTATGATCCATTTTCTATACTCTTCTACAATCCATGTGTTTCAACTTATTAATACTTCAAACAACATAGAAAGACCATGAAACTTACCTTAGATGATGGAGAAACAAGACTTGAATGGTAATACACCCTTTTCCACCAAAACCCTATTTCCTCTTTCTTGGATTTTCTTGATTTGGATGACTTTAATGAGGTTTCCTTCCTTTGATTCACTTCATTTCTTGTTGTTGATCCTTGGTTCTCTTGATTTTATTGGGGATGAAATGTGTGGAAGGTTCTAGAGGTCTTGAGAGATGAAGGAGGTTGATGGAAATGAAATAAATGAAGTGGGATTACATTTAAAGACTTGGAACAATTTTAGTCGGCGGGGCTTCCACGGACTGTTCCACGGTCCGTGGAACCCAGTGTTGGTTGTGGAACTGGTCGTGGTTCACGACCAGCCAGCCATATTCTCTGCTGGCTGTTCCACGGACACATCCACGGTCCGTGGATCATGATGCTGTCCGTGGAACATGGTCGTGGAACTCACAGTTCCACCGGAATGGTTCCCGTCGTTTTGTTTGATTTCCAATCCTTATGGAACCTTCTTAGCACTTGTTTATCACTTCATTATTAATCTAGGGGACGTTATAACCCTTCTCCAAAACATCCTTAAGGCATCATTAACTCAATACTTCATAATTTTGCCCGACACACTAACTTATAACTCGCTTTCCTTAACAACTTTCTTCCTTCAATTCGAATGTCTTTGGAAATCTTAATTAGGACTATCAATTACTATTTCTTACTTATCCGAACCTCGTATTCATCATGACCTTCGTGAGTCTATTCACTTGTACGCTAAGGGGAGATTTCCAAGGTGTAACATCCGTCGAACATGTCGATGACCCGTCGACGATGACTGGTGTCCTGCAGACTTTCTGATTCAGTTCAGATCGCGTCGATTCGATTCGTTCAACTTCTAACTCTGTAAATTGTCAGGAATATCTACTGGTACCCTCGTGCACGGGGTAAGGCACTTCTGCTCCAAACTCAGGCTCAGGTCTCTATTCCAAGGGAATACCTGACTAGGAAACCATAGGTGTCACACCCCAACTTTCGATAGGGCATGATGGGCACCCGACCTTTACTTAGGGCCGAGCGAACCCGCTGATTCTCGTGACTCATAATCATACTGGGCCCTTAAATCGTGACATGAGTGCATAATGTAAGCTTTTCAAAGAACAACATTCTTTTCGTCTTTCTCAAATCAAGTAAAATCTGTAATCGTATGAAATCTGTAATAAAATGCATAATGATACATCGGCTTACAGAGCCGCTTACAAGACTGACATGTTCTACACATGACTCTGTCTGCAAAGTCTCTAACATAACTCGAGATACCATAACATAGACACTCTGACTCGGCAGCACTCCGGGAGGAAATGGAGCTCGCCAATCCAGTTGGAACATCCTCTACTGATATCCTTGACTCATCTGTATACACCTGCGTGGCATGAAACGCAGCCCCCCGAAGAAAGGGGGTCAGTACGGAATATGTACTGAGTATGTAAAGCATGAAATACAGTAAACAGGATCATACTGAAATAAGGAGTATAGAAAATTATAAGGCTTGCCTTTGAAACATAAATCATGCATGTCAATATCATATCCAACTCATTATGGGATTTAGAAACGTAAGTAAATAATCATCATGTACATATGCTTATATAACGTGTCCCGGCCCTCCAGTGAGGGACTCGGTAAATAAAATCATCATATACATGTACATATAATGTGCCCCGGCCCTCTAGTGAGGGACGCGGTGAAGTAATCATATATATACCGTACCCGGCCCTCTAGTGAGGGACTCAGTGAATGAGATCATGTCTCCATCATGTATATCATACTCGGCCCATCCCGTGGCCGGCGCCATCATCATATCATATAACATGCCCCGGCCCTCTAGCGAGGGACGCGGTGAATAACGTGCCCCGCCCTCTAGTGAGAGACGCGGTGAATGATGCAAAGGAGTTGCACGAATACATGCCCCGGCCCGGACGCGGAAAGAAGTAATGATAGCCGCACGAGCGTAGTAGTGAGAAACCATATGCATATAAATCATCATTTCAGACTCAATAGATAAGTAAACAAATCAATGCTCGAGTATCCGAATAATAATCACACTTAGGACTCTTGAAATTTCATTATGAAATACGTCACATAACGTCTCAAGGATCATAAACATGTATCAAGCCAATCCGATCCCGCCTGTGAAAGTTACGGGCATTATTCATTATAGAATCATTTGCGAACATATCAAAGCAATCCGAGACCGTATATGAAAGTTACGGACATTATCCACTTTAGGACTTTCTACGAACATATCAAAGCGATCCGAGCCCTTCTATGAAAGTTAGGGACCTATTCGACATAGAATCTTTTAAGAACAAAAACTCTTTATGCAACATTTGAAATCCAATCATACAAAAGACTTAAGAAGTGAATAAGAATCGTAGACATGCTGAGATCTTAAGAATAGAGGTACCTCGAGGCTCGTATCATAGCTTACTTACAACTAAGACATGCCAAAAGAAAGAAAGGGTAAGCTTTACATACCTCGTCCGCTTCCTAAGCTAATCCGAACTTAAGTCTCGGCTTCTCAAGATCTACAACAACGTCGTTAGACACCAAACATTAGTCATAAGCACTTAGGAACCAATTCTAAGCTATCACTTTATTTACGTAAATTTGGGCAAAGATTTCCCCTATAAATTCAACAACCCCGAGAATTCAACTCGGCCAAGTCATCAACAACAATACCAACCACCATATTAACAACATCAACAATCAATTCAAAACGTATTCCAACGTTAGTAATTCCTTTCTATATAATTCGACGGCATTTCATTTACATTCAAATCAACCGCATACAATCAAACTAACATCAATGCTCACACGTTCAAGTACTAACTCGAGACCATTCAAACAAGATTCAAGAGCACTTCAAACAATCCGCACAACATTCCAAACGGCCCAACCAACTTACAACATCACCCGAAACCTTCCAATTTCCATAGGAACAACAACAACAACAACACATTTCTTTCTTCCAAATTCATAAAATGTATCAACAATCCACACGTTAACAACTTCATTCCCATAGATACAAGAAACTATCTTAAAATTCCATTAGCTTCTATAACAAGCCACAAACGACTATAACTTCAATTTGAACCATTAAACTTTCATTTGCATCATAGAACCCACAACACAACAACCCAAACATACTAAATAAAATTAGTTCTTCACTCCTACACAACACAACATATACACGGCCAAGCCCAACACACACGGCTCAACATCACCATGCAAGATTTCATGATTTCCATCCATTTCTACACACTACAACATGCACAAACCATCCATAACATGAAGAGAAGATTAAACCTTACCTTTTCCATTCAACTTCTCAACTTGGCTAGGGTTGTAAATGGCAAAAACGAATGGTTTGTTGACTCCAACAACTACTCCACGTTAACAAGGACCTTCCGATGGTTGGAATACTAGAAGGATTTTTATTTTTTATCAATATTTAGGGACCCTATTCGGCCAGCCCTTGGCCGAATGCTTCTCCATTTTTTTTCTCCAAGCTTCTTGAATTTTCTTAAGTTGAAAGATGATGAATAAGTCTTGCCTTGTCATCTCTTGTCCATATATATATATATATATATATATATATATATATATATATATATATATATATATATATATATATATATATATATATATATATGTCTCCTACAAATATAAGATTAACACATGCCCCCTTTTATGGCTTGAAATAATTGGCCAACCATGGGTGGTACCCCACACGGCCACATGGCCACTTTTGGCTTTTCATGAAATATTATTTTCAACTTCTAGCCCCTAATTTTCCTTAATATTCCATACCAATAAAATTATAAGCAACTTGTGCCTTAAAATAAAATCGGAGGTTAAAAGTCTCAACCTCGTATCCCGAAATAATCTTGTCCTTAACTTATCATGGTTAGCTCGGATTATCCCAACGTACAAAATACGGGATATAACATCCTTCCACGCTTTAGAAATTCGTTCTCGAATGTTAAACTAGTCTTACGGAGTCTTACGAGCACTTCGGGAGTAGTCATATCAATAGGTGAAAAGTGAATATTGAGGATTGAAAAAGGGCTAAAATAGTAATTATGGAGTCAGAAGAGTAAGAGACCCTTTCTAATTCGGAAGGAGATGTGTTATGAGAATGTTTTGAAATCTGTTACGACTTCAACTTACTCAAGATTATGTGACGAAGGTCATGCGATGAGGTGGACGCGATCATACTAGCATTAAAGTATCGTATTTCATCAGAGTTCCAAGGTTAAGCGTGCTGGAGTGAGAGAAATTTTAGGATGGGTGACCTCCTGGGAAGTGTACCAAAAGTCCTATAAGGTCAGACACAGGAAAACCAAATGAGAAGCCAGAGTAGCCTAAGGGAAATTAGAATATACAGAGTGGGCGGAAACCTTAAGAGATCACATAGAACGAGGCAGACTGAACCGGTGAAAAGAAAAAAAGTACATCATAGCTCTAGAAGCAGAGTAAGTTGAATAGCATTTGAAAATATTTTGTAAGCAAGATAGTAGAAAATATATATGTATATAGGTATGCACCTGATACCCCATACATGGCTATATCAGCGAGTATGTGTGTCCCAAAGAATCGACGTCACGGCATAGTGGGAGGCATCGGTACCTGGACAGTAGTAAGGTTAAAGTGACGACGTTATCAGGCAAGCGGATGTTATTTTCGTTATGGTAAGCTTGGAAAGTTCCAATACAATGATAGTTGGAAAAGAAAGAAAGTGAGATGGAAGGTAAGGACATCAAAATGTCGGACAAAGTGAAAAGTAAGAACACGAGCGAGTAAAGCCTCCAAGGGAGACGACGG
>NW_026726264.1:0-41931 GCF_029784015.1 Lycium ferocissimum | reverse complement strand
TAATCACATGGGAATTAATTAATCCCATGGACTTGAACCATGGTATGGCCGCTGGGCCTCCCTTTGGGCCTTTGTTTTCTATTTTTTTTTTTTTGGTCCAATTCTTCATAAGTCATGCCTTAAAATTTCCGAAGCAAATTTCCAAAATTCCAATTTTGCCCTTAGGCCTTATTCGGTGTTTTCACGTTCAAATTTCCATAACCGGCATACACTTACTAAGAAAAATCCAAATTTGGCCTTATTTCTCACAAACCAAAATTATGTTCAAGTTTTCCAAATATGCAAAAATGCCGGATATAACAACCACATGGAGCCTTATACATGGTATTAAAAGATGACTTAGTCATCTTATTCACCATTTTCATTTCTAGAAAAATTAAGAAAACTTGGAGAAGAGAAAGAGAGAGGGTTCGGCCATAGGAGCAAGATTTCAAGACCAATATTTAGCCATCAAAAAATTTGTTTCTTCTAGCAAAACAACTAATTGAAGGGTCCTCGTTAACGTGGAGTTGTTGTTCGAATCAATAGACTACTCGTTTTCATTATTCACCACCTTAGCTAAGTTGTGAAGTTGTGAAGAAAGGTAAGTTCTAATCTTGTTTTTATGAGTTATGGAAGGTTTATGTGTGTCGTAGTATGTCAAAATGGATGAAATTCATGAAGTAGGCCATGTTGAAGTTGGGCCGTGTATATGGTGTTTGGCCGTGTGTGTGTGTTGTGTTAAAAGTAATGAATTAATTCTAGTTAGCATGTTTTGATTGTTGTAGTGTGAAGAGAAGAATGAAAATCATGAAGTTAGTATAGAGGGGTGTTGGCCGAATAGGGTCCCCCTTGTGTGGTTGAGAATGAACAAATGTTAGTTGGTATTCTAGTTGTCGTCGTTATGGATTCTATGATGAAAATGCAAGTTTAATGATTCAAATTGATGTTGTAATGGTTACGGGCTGATTTGGAAGTTAATGTGCTTTTGATGTAATTTTTATAATTATGAGAATGACATTGTTAATGTGTGGATTATTGGTGTAATTTATGAACTTGTGTGAGAGGAATGTATGTTGTGTTATTCTCGGGTTTGGGGAGGAATTCGGGTGAGTTTGAGTGTGGTTTGGGTTGTTTAGAAAATTGTGTGAATTGTCTAAAGTGTTCTTGAATATTGTTTGAATGGTTTTGGATTAGTAATCGAATGTACGAACGTTGATATTGGTTTGAATGTAAGTAGTTGAAGTGAGTATAATGGAATATTGTGAATGTTGTTGGATTATGGAAAAAGGGCTACTAATGTTAGAATGCACTTTGAGTTGACTATTGATGTTGTTAGTTTGGTTGTTGGTATTGTTGTTGATGAATTTGGCCGAGTTGAATTCTCGGGGTTGTTGTATTTATAGGGGAAGTGCTGCCCAAATTTCTGTAGAATTTGGTGTTCATTTGGAATTGAATGCCTAAATGCCTATAGCTAATGCTTGATATCTATTGGCGTTATGTAGATCGTGGAGTGCCCGAGACTTGAGGCTTGACTTAGCTTGAGAGCGGACGAGGTATGTGAAGCCTAATCTTTCGTTCTTTTGGCATGTCCTAGTGTTAAGTAGGCTATGATACGAACCTCGGGGAAACTCCACTCTTACGATCCGAGCTTGTATACGACTTTTATTCGCCTCCGAGACTTGCTCTCTTAATATGGTCAAGTTAGGGTACTTATGTCTTCATATGATTGAATTTCTAAAAGCTATATAAAGTATTTTGCTCTTAAAAAGATTCCGAAACTACGAACACTCGTAACTTTCGTAGACGAGCTCGGATCGCCTCGAAACGCTCATAGGAGGTTCCATAAGATATAACATTCCCCAACTTTCATAGGCGGGCTCGGATGGGGTTGACACCCGTCCGCGGGCCCCGCGACTTTTCTATGTTTGTTCTTAATGACCTTCGGGAAAGACTTAGTACTAGTTTCATCTTAACTCTCGAGTATGGATTTCTTACTTATTTAGTGAGTTATGATTATGATTTTATGCATATGGTTACTCACGACTCCGCTCGTGCATATGGTTAGTACTTCTTTCGCCGGGTCCCGGGCCGGCTATGTTTCGTGCGCACTATGTTATATTCCGGTGTGATCTTTGTGTTACGGTTCACCGAGCTCCTCGCTAGAGGGCCGGGTTCCGTTTATATTTGGTGTTATGCTGTGCTATGGCGTTATGGTGTGTTATGGGATATGTCGGGTTACGGAGATATGAAACTTTCTGGTGTGATGCTGTGTTATGGCGCCAATGACAGGCGGGCGACCATAGTTCTAAGAGCCTATGCATGATTTATATTTCCAAAATTAAATATTTTGACATTTTGCATATTATACCTATTTTCTGTATTTATTGTTTCGATTATGATTCTGTTGCTGTATTTCTTGCTTTGCATACTCAGTACATATTAAAATCGACCCCCTTTCTTCGGGGTTGCGTTTCATGCCCGCGGTACGGACGCTCGCTTGTGATCCACCCGCCTAGGACACCTATTCTCGCACAGGGAGTGCTCCTTCATCCGGAGCCTATATTTTGGTATATACTCTACCGTTGCATATGTATATATTCATTCAGGGGTACGGCGGGGCCCTGTCCCGTCATATGATTCTGTTGTTCCGTTTAGAGGTCTGTAGACATGTATGTGGGTTATGGTTGCTTCTGTACAGATATGTTCGCATGCTTTATGTTTGGGCGGTCCTATTCACCGTGGCAGCCTTGTCGGCTGCATATGCGTATTTTGATATGTTATGTACATTACGACGACCTCGCGACTTTTGTGACATATGTTGGCTATGATGCGTTAATGCGAGACTATATGCCATCATTTATGTTTATGCAAGTTTCGTATCTTTGATTCGAGTATCAAAAAGCGTATGGGTGTCCAATTCGGACACTAGTCATGGCCTACGGGGTTGGGTCGTGACAATGGCGGGGTCCTGTCCCATCCATATGTTCAGTGTTTTAGTAGAGGCTCGTAGATACGTATGTGTGGGTAGTATGGTCCCATAGACTTCATGTATATGCAAGCATATGTCTATTATTATTTTGATAGCCTAAAGGGATTATGTTTATACAAGTAAGTATGTTTTAAATGAAAAACATTTTTTTTTACAAATGATAAGGTATGTGAATGAAGGCGGAGGATACGACATAGAATGAGGGGTGCTCGGTGGTCAGCCTCGGGTACCCGTCATGGCCCATAGTTCGGGTCGTGACAAAAGTGGTATCAGAGAAGTTTAGTCCTAGGAAGTGTCTACGAGCCGTGTCTAGTAGAGTCTTGTTTATGGTGTGTTGCGCGCCACGCTAATAAACAAGAGGCTACAGGGCATTTAGGAAAAATGACCATCTTTCTTCTTAGGAGATCGTGCGATAGAGCCATGTTATAAGGTTTTCCCCTCTCTAATGGTGCGTTTATAATTTCGGTAAAGTCGATGAAAGGAAAAGCTACTACCGCCCCGAGATGGCAAAAGCGATGATTGCGAAGGGCTAGAACAAGGGCCATCTACGGATGTAGGGGAGAGTGAACCCCAAAATAAGGCCCTATCTCAGATTCCGCGTACTATGCCCACTTTAAAAGATCAGAGGGAAGCCCCGATTTTAGCTCCCGCGCCCCCAGTCCCTCTCCCGGACACCTCGGGCCAAGAGATGAGACAGGCCATTCTTTTACTGACTCAGTTAGTAGCCACCCAAGCTCAGCGGCAGGATATGGGCCACGGTAACAGGGGTCGGAGAAAGAGAGCTAATTCTTCAAGGTTTGATCATGAGTTTAGGGGCACTCCGAGACAACAATTCTCCAGGCCCTCAGTTCGCTCAATAACTAGCGCTCCTCCACGGTTCCGGACCCGTGTGTGATGAATCTACTAATTCTAGGCCGTCCCGTATTCTCGAGTTCCCGAGTTCTCGGAATAGGGGTGATTCGAGCGGATGAGACCACCGGTGCCACGATGTAGTCAATGCGGGAAGTTACATTCGGACCGTGCCGCTCGGGTTCAGATGTTTGTTATGCTTGTGCTCGGCCAGGCCATTTTAGGCGCGATTGTCCATCACTGCGTGGTAAAGATAAGGCTCGGTCTACGGGAGTGGTAGTTGGCTCTTCATCATTAGTACGGCCTCCGAGGCAAAGGTTACAGATGTTAGAAGGCGGCAATAGAGATCAAAGAGAAATGCCCAGTCCAAGTGGATCCCAGCGACATACTTATGCATTAGCTGGGCGATAGGATCGTGAGTATCCCTCTGATATTGACCCAGGTATATTTTCATTAATATCTCATGATATGTATGTGCCGATTGGTTCAAGCCTTATGCTGTCACATATTACTCTCGATGTGATGATTGTGTGGAGATGAGCCAACCCAATAAACTAAGATGACTATAATTGTTGATGACCTAGTAATAGCTAGAATCGTGATTTACAAGTAAGCTGATTGGAGGTGTGTGATATATAATAATATGTGCATGTATATATATATTGGAATTCTAGACCGAGTGTGCGGGCACAACTTATGAGACAAGCTCTATTAATTATATCCTTTAATGGTAAGTGATCTTATGTTGCTGAGTCGCATATTATATGTGTCCCGATACATGTCCTATTAAGGCATGGGACGTGTTTTTATTGGGCTATGTGCAGGTTTGGGATTGTTATGTTTACAAGAGGAGCCTTGCCAAAATGTTTCCGTGGAATCTAAAAGAAATTGCGAGAACCGTAGACAGAATTGTCGTGAAGAGGAGAGAAGGCTAGCAAATGAGTGATTGAGGAAGGAGTGTATAAAGGTGACGTATTTTAAAGGATAAAGCGGTAATGAATTAAGGATAGGATTCCCTATGCGAGGAATAAAGGACTGATTATAAAATGGGAGGCAATAAGATAAGTTGAGAAGGAAAGAATATGGAGAATTGAGTACGGATATAGAAGGAAGAGGAAATTTTTGAAGTGCGCATGCTTAAGAAATAGTCGTACTATGAGAAAAGGAAGACGTGTCTCCTACAAATATCCTCCACTAGGACAGAACGAGTAAAGTGTATAAAAGAATTAGTTGGAGAGAAAAATGTGGCCATGAATTACGAATTTACCGTACGA
Source organism: Lycium ferocissimum (assembly GCF_029784015.1). NCBI lineage: Eukaryota > Viridiplantae > Streptophyta > Magnoliopsida > Solanales > Solanaceae > Lycium > Lycium ferocissimum. The sequence continues at coordinate 36,837 of NW_026726264.1, read as the reverse complement.
TGATAAAGCGATAAAGTAAGGCCATCATCAACGACAAATACGACATGACTATGACTGGTTTTGAAAATCAACGTTGGGGGCAAATCGAGAGTGAAAGAGTATGAGGCGATAAAAGGTGTTAGTAGTACAGGAGACTTAGATCCTTGAAAACAAAGAAAAACAAAATGGCGAGTTTTAAGGGAAAACGTATCTACGATTGCTATAAGTCGATTATAGGATGGAGAGGAACAATTCGAAATGGGAAGGAAGGAAAAAAAAAAAGGGTGATGCTATGAGTGAATTTCGGGTATCGAAGAAAGGTAAGTGACATTACATGGACGGTACGGATGGCTAGACCTACTACTATTGTGAATATTCTCATGAAACAAAAGTTGTTAATTGGAGCGAATCAAGACAACGACTCATAACTGCTAGATGAGCTAGGTAAAATACATCCTTGTGCAGATTGCTATATTGGTTGTGCTACGTGATTGCGAATCTATAAAATGAGTATATTAAGACTTCACACATGAACTATCGTAGCTATAAATTACGGGAAACGGCGTGAATAAGGTGTAGTATAGAAAGGGATATAAGAATTAGAGATTGGAAGGCGAGGCGACGGATTTGAAATTGGTACGGGTGAAACCCCAAAAAAAAAAAGGGGGGGGGGGGGAAGCGAGTAAAGAGAACCTAAGTATACAAATTGAATGATAGACCCTAAGAAGTGACAGATAGAGGTAATGAACGACGATAGTAATGATGCCAAAGATGCCTATGACCTTATATGTATACGTGCCTATGTACGACACTGAACCCTCGTGGTCGGGTATGCTATGTAAATGCTATGTACATGAAATCTATATGAGTACGAATATGCCAAGGAAATGTAATATATGTGATATGTATATGATGCGAATGCGAATACAAAAATGTTCTAGATATGGAAATGCTATGAAAATGAATATGTAGGTGAATGCAAGTATGGACGAAAATACGGCCACGAACATGAATATGTATATGGATATGGATACATGTATAGGGTATGGGTGTATGCACACGAATTACTCAAGAACGATTATGTAACTTGCTAGTATTTATACTTTACCGATGAAACCAAGTGAAATAGATCTACAAACCATGTAAGACTTAATATCATTATTGAGCAAGAAAAAGGATCGACGAAATGTCACGACCCAACCTCGTAGGCCATGACTAGTGCCCGAGCTGGACACTCGTATACGCTTGTTATCTATAGTCATACACTACTAGCATGAACGAGCTGTTATAAGTATAAGGGCAAAACATATGCAAGTCGAAGCCGCCTTTCTCCGAAGAGTTACACCTATAACGGTCAATATCGCACCAAAGCCGGCAAGGCTGTCATATATATATATAGGGAACGTCCCAACAAAACATAAGCCGAGAAGGCTACCTTCATACACAGCTGCCATGATAAACATATATAGCTACGCAAGCCGACAAGGCTGCCACTACAATGGGTACGCCCCAAACACAAGTCATAACCATATAACAAAACAACAACCATACATAGACCCACACTTGTGACCACAGACCTCTAAGAGTGACAACGACTTCATATGACGGGACAGGGCCCCGCCGTACCCTGAACGATAATATATATATATATCAAAAGGTTATACCACGAACTATGCCCCCGGAACAAAGGAGCACTCTGGAATAGCTGAGTAGATATCCTAGGCTGGCGGATCTCCGAAGCGTGTGTCTGTACCTGCGGGCATGAAACGCAGCCCCCCGAAGAAAGGGGGTCAGTACGAAATATGTACTGAGTATGTAAAGCGTGAAACATAGTAAATAGAATCATATCTGAGACAAGGTGTATAGGGCTCAATGCAACAACCGAGTTTCGTAAAACTTGCCTTTTTAACATATTTCATTTGTATCGTTTCCATATCAATATCAATATAATGCTTTATAATCAACTGCATAATCATTCTGTATATAACATATATAACGTGTCCCGGCCCTGTAATAAGGGACTCGGTATTTATAATCATAACATCATAAACGTAAACATATTCGTGTCCCGGCCCTTTAGTAAGGGACTCGGTAATAAGGAATATATGCCCTCCTGGCCTTCATCTCCAAATCATCATATCATCACATCATCATCATCATCATATATATATATATAACGTGTCCCGGCCCTCTAGTGAGGGACTCGGTGAATAGTATAATAGATCGGCGCACGAGAACGTACCCTGGCCGGACTCGATGAAGGATATAGCGGTAAGCACGAGCGAGTAATAAGCAACCACATATATATGTAAAACATTTTTGGGACTCAATGAATAGTAACTAAATCAATTCTTGGACATTAGCATGTTACATTATATAAAAACCAAGCATACTTATGCAATTCCTTTTAACAAAATAAGAACTCTTGTACATAACATATTAGTCCATCATGTAATAAATAACGAGATCATATTTCAACTATACCAACATTTTCAACATTACGAACGAATAACAATCACATATCATTCTAGGAGTTAGAGAGTGGAGTCACCCCGAGGCTCAGATTATATCTTACTTACGTCTAGGACATGCCAAAAGAAGGAAGGAATAGGCTTTGCGTACCTTTAGCGTTTAATCGTATAATAACTTGTACTTGCTGCCCAACAACACTTATCCTATATCAAGATATCAAGAGCTACGCTTAGTCTACAAAGGATTTTAATACGCACTCTAACACTCACAATCCATTTCAAACATTTAGACGACGTTTCGTTCGCATTCGAACCAACTAGTGCTACAAGCTAACATTGCTAGTCATTCCTTTCTTATATCATTCCAAACTTGTTTAACATGACTTAGGGAACTTGGGCAGTCCACACACCCTTCAAAACAGTTCCATACACACGGCTAAACAACACACATAGCGTTTTCATTCTCGCTAAGCAATTTTCCAGTTTTGCCTTACAATAACAACAATACGTTTAATGACAACGCTTTCATGGTTCTTGGGACTGTTTTAACATCATCTTTATTCTTACAACAGCCCACAATTCATTCCAGTTTTAGCTTGATCATTGCACTTTACCTTCACTAAACGTTTGCAACAAGAATCAACATTCAACACACACAATTTACATTCTAGTACCAAAACAGTCCACGGTTGGGCTGCCTATATCCTTCAACATAAATCATTTATTTAACACTTCAATTTACATATCTAGCATGCTACAATACACCACAATGTCCATAACAACAACAATCAAAACATGACACAAAACAGTCCATAACTTCTCCTAAAACAGTCCCCTACACGGCTTCAACATCACCATAACAACTTTATGATTTTCATCCATTTATTCATACTGCAATACATTCAATCCATTCCCAATACATGTACAAGAAGATTAAGAATTCTTTTATGTAAGCTTATAACACACGGCTCACTTCAACTTCAAGAAAAACAGCCCAATACCAACATGCACAACCATACGAAAACTTCTTACAATTCTTGTTCATTTTCATATATTATCGCAAGTCCAATCCGTCCACAATACATGCAAAATAAGACCAAACATGGCTTCACCTAAGCTCACAGATCACCTCAACTTCAACCACAACAACAATCCAACAACAACATACACAAATTATACATTCAAACCATCATACAACACATGAAAAGTGATCATTCTTACCTTGTAACTCAACACTTCAATCGGCTAGCCCATCACTTTCACCTCTTGAACTTTAACACTTGTTCTTGCTATTCCAATGAATGCTACACGTTAATACACACCTTCAAGGGAGTTGAATTTCTTAAGAAACTGATTTTTGGATCAAATTGGAGAAGGTTATTCTCGGCCAACTTGTAGCCGAGAGCCTCTCTCTCTATCACTAAGTTTTCTAATTTTGTAAATGTTGAAATGAATGTTTGTTGAATTGTGAATCATCAATTCTCCTTTTATATGCATTACACAAGGTGGACATGTGTCCCACCCAAGTTCTTAGCCAATAAGAATTTGCCATTCCACAAGTGGGACCCACACGGCAACTTAGGCCCACTAATGGTGTAATTAAGTTCCTAATCTCACTTAGTCATCCAATCTTGGCCAATTAATCCTTATTCTCCAATAATGTTCTTATACCAAACGAAATCCATAAGCAACTTGTGCATAGAAACGAAATCGGGAGGCGAAAACCCTTACCGGGAACCTTAAAACAGCTTTGTCTTTAACTTGCCGCACTTAGCTTCATAATGTCCCAATGTAAAGATACGGGACATAACATTCTTCCCCCCTTTAGGACATTCGTCCTCGAATGTTGATCTAATTCTGGATTTCCCATACTTCCTCAAGTATCCTCTTAGTTAATTATGTCCTTCACATACCTCTCCTGATTGTCAACTCGTTTTAATCCTTTATAATCGCACTCCAGGTCCTTACGTAGCTGTTCCCATAACATCTTCCTTTTCTATTGCTTCCCGAGGTATTAGTTATACGCCTTTGTCTTTACTCTTCCAGTTATTCCGTAGTTGATTATCAGCTGTATTTCGAGCTGTTTTGCAGGAGTGTTATTGTCTTTCTGATCCAAATGTTGCTCAGTTGTACCATCGTAGATTGATTCGGGCCTGTACCCATGGTGCATATAGTTACGATTCAACTCCTTTCCTTTCGATTGATACTTCCTTTAAATAACGTATCGTTCATTTCACTTCACCTCCCTATCCTTAATCAAAATCCCACACTACTAGAAATTCTGGCTATGGTAACGGTTCAGTTTCCGTCGCGGTAGATTGTTTTTCCGTTGCTATAGTGATACTGCAACGGTTTTGGAGATTGTTACAACAGATTGCGTTGCAATAGGTCTATTACGACGGTTAGTTGCGACAGTTCAGAAAACCGTTGCAATAGATTAACCTACCGCAACGGTTTACCCTTCAAGATTATTGCAACAGTTATGTCCTTATTACAACGGCTACGAACCGTTGCGATATATCTTTTTGCATCGGTTGTTTAACTCTATTGCAACACTTATTTATGACTGCTTCTTCCTTTAGCAACAGTTGTTATAGAGCTAATGCAATGGTTTTTTAATATGCAACAATTACTTTTAGGACTATTGCAACGATTATTGTGGGTTTACCGCAACAAATATTATGGGCTACTGCAACGGTTGTTGTTGTCCTACTGTAACGCATATTATGGTGCTACTGTTACAAATATTATAGCGCTATTGCAACTGATATTATATATAGGGCGACACAACATAAACTATATATATACATAAATCAATCAAAAGAAACTATTCATAACCAAAATTATAATCCAAGATCCAACATCATACCAAAATAATAATCCAAGATCCCACATCACACCAAAATAATAATCCAAGATCCAACATCATACCAAAATAATAATACAAGATCCTGGAGGTCGTGTAATATCTACAAAAGCAAAATATCAAGATAATATTTGACCATTCAAGAGGTGGAACACACAAGTTTTCAGTTTTCAAAAACATCAACCCAATCCTCCTAAGTCATGTCTTCACTTCTTTCATCCCCTTGTTCAATTTCACCACCTACAAATGATAATGAAAAATGATTTAGTAAATCTTTCATAAAAGAATTTAATCTGCATATATATACTAATAACAGAACCAAAAGAATCATTTGATTCAACAGCTCATTTCAAAAAATACAGTATGAAGCAAAGTATTACAAAGTGGCAAGGTTGTTAAAGATCTATATAGATGACAGAATTACAAGGGTAAGAAGCAAGCAAAGGATAAGAGGGATAATCAAAAGTAGATGGGTTTACCATCACCTAAAACTGCTGAAGCAAATGGTGTAATGAACACAGTTGCAGTAGTTAATCCTAACTCTAGTCCCGTTGTGGCAAACTACAAACAAGTTTGCGAGATTAGGTGAGAGTAAAGGTGATGATGTAGTTGTGGAATTTGCTATAGATGATGTGGGACATCAGTTGGTTGCAGTAGATAATACAACTACTGAAAATAGCCATAAACAGTTAGCTTTGCCTCAAGGGAATGAAGTAGATAACACTATTGGTAAGGAAATAATTGTTGCAGGTCCTAAGAGCATTGAAACTTCTAATAAGTTTGATGGCTTACAAGAAAAACCAGATGACTTGAATATGGGAAATTCAGGAAATCGTGGCACTAGTTGGGGAGAAAATGGTTGAGAACCTGCTTACTTCACCAGTACGAAGTTCAAAAGAATGGAAAGGTGAATGATGAGGAACTGCTTACTTCACTAGTAGTTCAGAAGGATAAAGCATCTGTTGATGTGAATATAGGTGTTGAGAAATCTCTTAATGTTAATGCAGCTGTGTTTACACCTGGGAAAAAGAAATACTCTCCTATTAAAAACAAGTAATGGCCTGAGAGTGCTTCTCCTAATCCTGCTAATGAATTAATTACTCTCAATCAAGCTTGTCTTGAAGTGCCATCTACTACTTTTGCTACTGATACTGATAATGGAGTAGACAGGAAATTATGGAGTGATCAGATTGAGGAGGATGCTAAGGAAGGTGAGATTCAACTTGCAAAGGAAGGTGATAAACAACCTCTTGACACATCAGATTCATCACAGGATCCTGTTGAATTCATGTTTGGCACGGGTACAGATGGTGTAATTGATGAGGGCAAAAAAGTTGATCACATTAACACTCAGGAAGACCCGCAGAATAGTGAGCTACATGTTCATAATGTTAGCAGCAATACGTAGTCCGAGTGGGATAGATGTCCTTTGAGTCATGAAGTAACTCCAGAAACAAGATCTCAATTCAAGAAAATCATGAAGGCCAAGAGGATTTAGCAAATTATACCAGATATTCCAAGAATGGCCAATGGGATTGAAAGTCATGACACCGTGACTCCAAGCATAAGTATTCACAAACAACTTAAACCAAATGAAAACACCACACCGATGCCGGGTGCAATGCAAAGGTCCAAGAGCAATACACACGAAGCATGCTAGTGATTCTACTTATGGCAAATCAAAGGGAAAGGCAATGCAAATATACAGAAATTCAAAGAAAAACAAATTACAAAATTCGTGAGGAAATCATAGTCGAAAGTCGTGCAAAGTGATGCAAATAAGCGATTCGTATCTCACATGCTACTTCGTAAATTTACGAGTCTCGTGCAAGGAACATAATAATCGAAGAAGCGGTGGGGCAACATTAAGCCAATGCTAAGGCTAAAAAAATAGTCTCAAGTTATCAATGTGTAGAAGAACTTCGTAAATTTACAAGTAGCAGTTGCAGGTGAGGAAAGGAAAATCGATATGGATGAGGAGTCTACTGCTCAAGAAGACAGAAGAGAACAAGGCTAAGAATTATAATTCCAACTAATTTTGCTATATACTCGGATATAATTGGAGTATCGGTCAGTCTTAGAAATTTAGTCTCAAATTGTATAGGCTTAATCCATTTAATGTAAGATCATCTTTAGTTCATCAGGCAAGGAAGCACTATCTGACAATATAAAATTGGGCTACAAGGAACACTGCATTCAAGAAAGAGGCAATCTGCTCAGATAAAGTCAAAAAGATGCAACTATTTAGCAATAAATCACCCCAAAATCTAAGTGTCACTTAACATAATAAACGAAGACAAAAGTTGAATGGAGAGAATAATGAATTTTGTTATTAGAAAAGTTGAATCAAATCCTTAAAATTTCAATATAAAAAAAAAATACATTGAACATTAAAAGTAGATCTAACAAAGTTTCACCTTAAAGAACTGTACCAAATACAAGAATTAATATTCAGTTTATGATATTTCCAAAGAAAAGAAAACACTCTTGTCTAGCCAAGCTTTGATCAATTATGAGAAAAAGTACAAAACAACAAAAAACGAGTGTATGTTTTTCATAAAAATATTCACTGAAAACACATTCCTTGCCATGTATTAGTATCGGTTCCATTCTCATTACTCCACAATCTTTATAATCATTAGGCACAAAACTATAGTTGGTTTACTTTGTAATAGACATGTCTTGATTAGGTGTAGCTTGTTGGAAGACTATGTTACACTTATGTCATCCTAACAAGTTTCATAAGAATGCTATTAAGGTTCTACAAAGTGGGAAAGTGCTTGGCAATGTTAAAGACCCCTATAAATGGCAGACTAACAATGGAAAAAATCCTGTTAGGGTGGATGATAATGATCAGAATCAGTTGGTTTTGACACAAGGAAAAGAAGTGAATCTAACACTGGACAGGAACTGATTACTGTTGACCTTATGAGCATTCAAACTAATAATAAGTTTGCAGCTTTAGAGGATGGAGACGGTGAGCATGAAGAAGTTGTTGAGGTGGTTGATGTTGATGCTAACGAAACAGTTGGTTGCAGTAATAGTGCCGTTGATGGAGACAAGAAATAATTAAATGGGATTGAGAGAAATCAACGCCTTCGCTGCTCGGGAGGTGAATTATCTCGTTACCGCAAAGAATCGATCAGATAAGTATAGAACTTGGTTCAAGGAAGCAAGCAGTTGTAGGGCAAAAAATTCTTGTTGAGGCAAATGCAAGTGAAGCTGTACAGAAGTAGGTGGATGCAGCAGTAGCTGCAAAGAAGCTGCAGTAGCTGCAGAGAAGCTGCAGTAGGGGACAAAGTTGTGGAAAAGCCATTAAATGTTAATGCACAATTTTTACACCTAGAAAGAAGAAGCAGTCACCTGCTAAACAATGCATGGAAGCTGCATTCTCTAAACCAATTGTGGAGATGGTTTCAATTAATCAAGTATGTCAAGATATCCCTTATACTACCCTTTGATATCCCTTCTACTACCTTTGCTACTGCTTCTTGCACTGTGGTGAGAGGTACAAGGCACTCAATTTCTAGAAAAGATGCAAGTGCATATACCGTATAAGAGTGTGAATGCAAATTGCCAAGAAGTGGCTAATTTTCAAGAAAGTGTAGAAGCTACTCTTGAGAAATCAGTTCAAGGTGCTGATGTAGCTGATAATGTGGATAAATCTGAGAGTCATGACATTGTGACTCCCCAGTCTAGTGTTCGTAAGCAACAAAATTTTCAGGCTCAAAGGTCTGATGCTGGTTTATCAGGGGTAAATCATGTGAACAAGAGTAATACAAAAAAGCATTCAAGTGCTTCTAATCAAGCCAAATCAGGTTGGAAGGAAAACACAGACATGCAGAAACCACAACAGCAGAGGAACAAAGGAGACAAACAGAGCGGTGGTGCAACAAATTTATACTTCTAAAAATCAGAACCAGGTTGTGCAACATGGTACTAAGAAGTAGCAACAGGTTACAGAGAGAAGTGACACTAACCTTAATTGTTGCTATCTGTAGATGGCCGACGGGTTATTTGATTAGCAGCCTGTGGTGCGGTAGCTTCTCCCGGAAGGAACGACAATGTTGCTAGCATGTCCGGACTAATTAATCCCCGCACGCCGAAGTTGTGCAATTACATTTGCGATAACTTCTGCATTAACCTCTGCTTGCATAGTTCTCTTTTGCTCCTCCATTTCTTCCTGCATTTTTTGGATCTTTTCTTGCATTTGTTGTACTACATCATTTGTGGCATTTGAAGTTGGTTCAAAATTGCCAGCTTTTCTTTTCAAAGAAGTCTTTGTAACCCCCCGTCCATATAATCTAAGACGTCCCGGATGTTCAAGGACTTATAACGGCTGAATATGCATCAACAGGATGACTACCATCTGCGCTCAGTTGTGATTCAATTTCTCCATTTCACCTAATAAGGCAAATCCAACAAGCAGATTCAAGTAAACAAAAACTAAGAATTAATAATTGATACTAAGAATTAATAATTGATCTCAATAAGAACTTGCAATAAATAATATACATACAATTTTACTAGATGTGTTTTCATTCGACTCCTTGTACGAGCGCCCGGGTTTCCTTTCTCTTGTTTCGACAAAGAGCTCCTTAAGTGATACATTTTCCTTGTTTTTTTCCCCGGTCACATGAAAATGGATATGAAAAATTTCTTAAAATGACAGGTTAAGTCTTATAAAAATTAAGAGAACACACCAATTTAATGCGGACTAAAGCGAAACTTTTTTTTGTTTGTGTGCGGATTCGTCAACTTCTTCCGATTCTTAGTATTTGTTTCAGACATATTCTGCAAATAAATAAATCAATAAAATATATTAACTAGTAAAAATCACCAATATAAAATATTACAGCCACAGCCAAGCACTTAGTAGCAGGATTTAGTTTCAGGCAAGGCCAGGTGCAGAAATATGCAGCAAAGCACTGTTTGCTGGTGTTGAGGGATCTTGGTGGCTCAGGCCTGGTGTTTGCTGTGCTATTAGTAGGGATTGAATTGGAGAGGAGGTTTAGTGGATGCAAATGGAGCAGCACATGAGAATGAGGAAATGATATGGTGTAATGGTGGTTCAAAGCTAGTTCTGTGTCTGATTCCTACAGCAACAGGAAATGACACAGAGTTGGAAAATAAACACCAGGAAACTGCTTGTGTCGCTGATTCTTTTCAAATGGGAAATGATGTGGTACAAGATTCTTGTAGGATCTGTTTTCTCTGCAGGACACAATAGCACCTTGAGTACGGGTATAGGAATATTTTTGTCCTTTATCTATACTAATGAATAAAAAACATGCCTTATCTTTGGAAAAGTGGACAACTTTAGTCTATGCTTTAATAGGATTTGTAAAACAACCGGTAGAAGTCCAAAAGCCAGCGGTAGCTGGTCATTTTTTTCCTTTCCTGATAATTTTCTCTTCTTCCATCTCTTCTTCTCTTCCATTACACCTAATAGGTTCAAATTATTTATTCTTTTATGTTTCAATCAAACAGTTAGAAGTGTTGATTTTCATAATTTCATTAATGAGCAATCCAATTACTTAATTGAAAGGCAAACTTTGTGCACACCCTGTTTCTTTAGTAAAAGGATATGAGTTTTTCCTTTTCATCTGAATCAAGAGACTAGCCATTGTGCTATTTGAAAAATTACCTCAAAGACCACCGAAAAGTGTTGGAGTACATAATTGTACGTGAAGAAATAAAAGTCTTGAGATGGGTTCGCAGTTAAAGGAGCAGAACATATATTCCATTTCTTTCAGGCATTTTAACAAACAAGTAAATTTACACAGAACATCTCAATACTGACTTAGCAGATCTTTAATATTTTATGATTGTTTCTAGTTTTCCTTAGCAAATACTATAATTTCTTTCAAGATGAAGAGAACTTGAAAAACAACTAATCCCACTTTCCACACCTAAATAGCAAAAATAAAGGAAATAAAGTAGAGAGTGGAAATAAAAACAACAAAATGCACAAGATACTTCAACATAACCGCACCTAAATAGCAAAAACTGCAAAACATACTTCAAATTCAAAAGGAAACAAAGGTAATACTAGACATATAAAACACAAAACGCATAAGATATTTCAAATTGATGTAAAAAAAAAAAAAAAAAAAAAAAGAGTAGCTAGAAAGGCACGTGAGTGAGGAAGCTCATGGTAACTTCCTAATCTTCACACTACTTCTCAACTACATTAACAAATTAGAATACTATTTGGTATTTTAATTTGGGTTACAATGAATTGAAACCCAAAGAATTGAAACAAAGCTTCAAACCCATTATTCCCCCAATATTCTTCAATTTTTCATCCAAATTTGATATAGAAACTCTGAACCACAATAAGATTAAGTCACAAACATAAATTAGAAAAAACAACACCAATTTCATGGAAACCCATTTGGATAATGGAAATTCTAATTTTTAAGAATACCTGTACATGGAGATCGACTGAGAAGAAACCTTCACTGGAGTGAAAATATTGTCGGAGAAGAAAGCTTCACCGGAGTGAAATCCTCACCGGAGCAGCTTCGAAACAGTGAGAATATTGGGATTTTTAGAGAAAACCATTAACAAAAGTTTGTGGTTTTTCTTTATGTGGTGTAAGGGATATAAGTATTATTGTTTAACAGAGATATAAGGGGTTATTTTTCAGTGATTATTTTTTAATAAAGAATGGAGGCTTTGGCGGGTCCAGTGAAATTAATGGAGGGAAATATTGGGAAAATAAAACCGTCCCAATAGCTATTTTTTTTCCATATGTCTGTTGCCATAGAGCCATCTATTGTAACAGTTCTAATAACCGTTACAAATGTATATCTACCGCAACAGTTCTCAGACTAATGCGACGGTTTAGTTTTAGAAGTGTACCATTTGGTTAAAGGGTCTATTGCAACGGTGATAACCGATGCAAAAAATGTTGTATTGCAACGGTTGGATAACCGTTGCGAAAAACCGTTGCTATAAATTGCCCCCCTTACTCAAATTTGCTCATAGCCCTTCTATTACATATCTCACCGTAACTTTACGCAAGTATGAGTGGATGCCTAATCCCGTAAAATACTTTAGCGTTGCCGCGTCGTCTTAACGCACCCTACATGCTTCTCTTATCCTTTGCGCTGATGTCAAGGCTTAACTATGGCTTTCATTCTCAGTACTAGTTTCCTCCGTAGTTTTTCTTCAAACCGTATTACACCTTTTCTTGATGTACTCAACTATTGCGATCGCATTGTTGTTACCGAGTTTTTACCCTTCTTGCCAGTTTATTACTTGGTTGCATCTGTAATATACCAATAGTCGTAGATTGCATAAGTATTCTCGCCCAATCTGTACAAAATACAATCCAACCTCAATCACACCCTTTTAATTTACTTACTACCCTTTTCTGGTCATATTCCTCTCCTTTTTATAAGTACCCATCTTCTGATGTCATATCATACCAGGTCCTTACCAATAATTCTCGGCACTATCAGACTATCTTGTCTACTGTACGTCTATTGCTGGCTCTTGGATTTTTTTCCAACTCATTTCAAAGATGAGATTTCATTTGAGGTTTGAGTATCCATATGGGGTACATGATAACGTCAATTGGTCCCATCGGTACTTGCTTTATTTTCTCCCGCTTCCCCCCTTTAGGGTCGTGATCATATCATTATTTTCTTATGTTCCGCTCTATTCTTCCATTTCCAATTTTGAAATTCCTCTGATTCTTTGCCCAATACATTTGGTATACTGCACCATAGCCACTTCTTTCTTTTTTATCGCTATCCTAACACAATCACGGGGGCGATAAGAACACTCGATATATAGTACAAAATCTCACTTGATAGCCGATACTCGAGTAATATAATTAAGATAGCAGCTGCCCGAAGCCACATTCCTTCATTCCGATCAATACTTGGGTAGTGCTTATCGTCGTTTCAAATTCTCCATGCGTAGCACTTATATTCTAATAATAAGTATCTCCAAATTTTCTCATAATACTACCTTTACCCAAAGGATATCGTTTGTTTCTTCTAATAAACTTACGATACATCCGTTATTTTGCGAATCCACCTCCTTGTCCTTTTAAGGGTTTCAGTGTCTCCAAGGTGAGGTCACCTACACGTAGTACTTCTTTATGCCTCATGCTCTTTCATCCTTGTCGTATACTCAGCGCTAACCTCTAATTTGCTAAAAATCACGTTAAATTCGCCTTAGTGACAGCCTTGTCTTGTCACCTTCTTGTCGTACTGCTTCTTAAGTTCACAGTTATATATTTCCCTCTTGTCCCATACTCATACTCAATTGGTTGCGTCTGTCTTGAATGCTTCCTTTAGTATCCTTTTCATTTCTCCAATCTGTGCCCATCTTGTGTTCTGTGCTTGAAAAATTTCATGCTATCTCCGTATCCTTCCGCAAAACACTACTTTTACATAATCCCTTTTTGTTTTTAAGCATATCCTGTTTATTTCTAGTTGTCGTTACCATATCAGTCATTTCTGGCATTCATTCTTGTCTCGTCACTCATCTTCCTTCGGATTAGTCTTTCACTGGCCTCGCCACTTGTATTACTATTTTCCAAGCTATACATGTCATAACATATCGATGTAGTGAAATGCTACTTGACTTCTTGTTACCTCCCTCTTTCTTTTAAGTCCTCTTCTTCCTGTACTCGGTCCCGCTTCCGTTACCATTTGACTTTGACTTTGAACTTCCCCTACGGAACTTGGTAAGTATTTCTTATTGGTTCTACATTTACCTTTCTACTTCACAATAATCATATCGTAGCGGCGTCGGGCTTCCTTTATTAACCGCAACGCTCACAACCCGTACCGTCACTCTTTCTTGTTTATTTTCTCCTACTATCTTTAATTGTAGGTTTCAAACACACCCGTAGCATTCGTACTATGCCTACTCATATATTCTCGCTTTACAAGCACTGGTTTCTATAGCTTCTTCCAGGCACACTTTCCAGCTGGACTCATCTGCGATGTATATATTCAATCTATTTCCTTACTACACTTACTAAACTACCCATAATGATGGTCGATCTACCATTCCGTATACATCACTTTTCGTTATGTTCCCTTGCTATCCAACTTTCACCCGTATGTACCACTATTTTTCTATCTTAGATTTCAAAATTCCCGCGGATAAGAATGCCTTAGTCACGGTTACTCATAAGTACTGGTGGTTGACTCCTTTGATTTCCGCTTGCCTCTATTAGGTAACAATCGATAACCGTATGCCCATACTTAGGAATTTAGATAAAATCGCATGTACCGCAATCGATCGCCTCTAGTCCGATCCGGCCGATCTAGAAGGTGAAGTGCGCGCCTCGTCATCATCCGTCCGCCATCTACTCGTCGACCTTCATCGTCCTCCTCATCCGAATCTCGGATATGTAGATAATCGGGCAACTCCCCGGTTTACCGATGACCGGGACAAAGGGGGCCGGAATAATCGCAACGCTCACCGAGGAAGCCGGCCAACATAGTGCTCGCCACGGGGGCCACGGCACGGCTTCGTGGGACCGCTTCCCGGATGTCCTAAATTTTAGGAATGGTTTCGGATCCTCCGAGGGGTCGGGCCTCGACAGAGTAACTAAGGCTCCTCCTCTGCCGGGCCCCACCTCCCCGCCGGAAGGTCAAACACTCGGGGAATCGTAGCGGATCCGAGGGATCGGTCTCGATGGAATAGGCCGGGGCTCCTCCGACCGGCCCCGGAGCTCGAGGTCCCCGAGGATGATCTGTGGGGCCTTATTAGTACCCCCCACGTCCGAAGCCGGCCTCTTCATCTCTCACAAATCCGCACCGCGTATAGGAAGAGAGGTCGACACAATCTTTCCTAGGTTCCGCCTATCGCACGATTTAAGACAATGAAAGATGATATCCTAAATGCCCGTAGCTTCCCGTTTATAAACGTGGTGCACAACACATCGATAAACAAGATTCTACTAGACACGGTACGTGGACACTCCGAGGATTAACCGCTCTGATACCACTTTTGTCACGACCCAACCCCGTAGGCCATGACTAGTGCCCGAGCTGGACACTCGTATACGCTTGTTATCTATAGTCATACACTACTAGCATGAACGAGCTGTTATAAGTATAAGGGCAAAATATATGCAAGTCGAAGTCGCTCGTCTCCCGAAGAGTTACACTTATAACGGTCGAATATCGCACCAAAGCCGGCAAGGTATATATATATATAGGGAACGTCCCAACAAAACATAAGCCGAGAAGGCTACCTTCATACACAAAATATGATAAACATATATAGCTACGCAAGCCGACAAGGTCGCCACTACAACGGGTACGCCCCAAACACAAGTCATAACCATATAACAAAACAACAACCATACATAGACCCACACTTGTGACCACAGACCTCTAAGAGTGACAGCGACATCATATGACGGGACAGGGCCCCGCCGTACCCTGAACGATAACATATGTATATATCAAAAGGTTATACCACGAACTATGCCCCGGAACAAAGGAGCACTCTGGAATAGCTGAGTAGATATCCTAGGCTGGCGGATCTCCGAAGCGTGTGTCTGTACCTGCGGGCATGAAACGCAGCCCCCCGAAGAAAGGGGGTCGATGCGAAATATGTACCGAGTATGTAAAGCGTGAAACATAGTAAATAGAATCATATCCGAGACAAGGTGTATAGGGCTCAATGCAACAACCGAGTTTCGTAAAACTTGCCTTTTTAACATATTTCATTTGTATCGTTCCCTATATATATATGATGCCTTGCCGCTTTGGTGCGATATTGGAACAACTCTTCGAGACGAGCGACTTCGACTTGCATATGTTTTGCCCTTATACTTATATATATATGTATGACTATAGATAACAAGCGTATACGAGTGTCCAGCTCGGGCACTAGTCATGGCCTACGGGGTTGGGTCGTGACAAGAAACGTGGAATTCCAAGTGAAAGACTGGGTATCCTTGAAAGTGTCGCCAATGAAGGGCGTTATGAGATTTAGCAAGAAGGGGAAGATAAGTCCCCGGTATATTGGACCTTATGGAATTGTGCGCAAAGTAGGCCAAGTGGCTTACGAATTAGATCTACCTCCCGATTTGGAATTAGTCCATCCAGTTTTCATGCCTTGGTGCTTCGTAAATGTGTTGGGGATTCTACTAGGATCGTCCCCGTAAGTGATGTTCAAGTAACAAAAAAGTTAGCTTATGATGAAAAGCCTATTGCCATATTAGGTCGGCAAGTATGGAGGCTTAGAAACAAAGAAGTGGCCTCAGTTAAGATTTTGTGGAGAAATAATAATTGTGAGGAAATGACATGGGAAGCGGAGGAAATCATGAAATCCAAATATCCACACTTATTTCAGCCCCCGGAAGAGGGCCAAGATGAGACGTCAGGATCATAAGGTATGAATGCTTTCCTTTTGTGTATTTGGGTCGTGTGTGGCCAAAACTATATTGCTATTGTGTTGTGGCCCTGTGAGGCAATGATATTATGGGTTATTGTGACAGGATGGTAGTACCATATTACAGGGGAAACTCTGGCGAAATTTTTTTAGAATCCCCGACGACTTAACATTCGAGGACGAATGTTCCAAAAGGGGGGAAGAATGTTACACCTCGAAAATTTCTCGTTAGTGTACAGTGAATAGACGAGCGAGGGGTATGATGTATAAGAGGTTTGGACAAGTAAGAAATAGTATTTGATGATCTTAATTAAGATTTCCAAAGACATTCGAGTTAAGGAAAGAAAGTTGTTAAGGGAAGCGAGTCGTATGTCAAGTAACGAATAAGAATTTCTAGTGTTGAACTAATGGTGTATGAATGATGACCTAAGGAAGAGTTATAATGTCCCTTAGAATGGTATTGAATTAAGGAACAAGTGTTAAGAAGGTTCCATAAGGATCGAGATCAAACGAGTCGACGAAACAACTCTCGGAAAACTGGGCAAACATACGGCCAGACATACTGCCGTACAAAATTTACGGACCGTATGTCCAGCTGTAGATCCAGCCCAAAATGACATGATCTACTGGACCAAATATACGGTCCAACTTACGGTCAGTAGAAATTATACGGACCGTATGTTGGTCCGTATATTCCGAGCGGGACTGAAGTTGATTTTATATAAGGACCTTCCTCATTTCATTTTATTTCATCTTCCACCATTCCAGAAACCTCTAGAGAGTTCCAAACACTTCATCCATGAGAAATCAATAGAAACCAAAGATCAACAACAAGAAATCAAGTGAATCAAGTGAAGGAAACCCATTAAAAGTCATACAAATCAAGAAAACCAAGAGAGATGAAGTAGGGTTTTGGTGCAAGAAGTGTAATATCATCCAAAGCTTGTTCCTCCATTACTTAAGGTAAGTTTCATGACCTATTCATGCTATTTGAAGTATTTATAAGTTAGAACACATGAATTGTAGAAGTGTATAGCAAATGGGTCATCAAAGGGATGAATAATGTCATTTTGGAATAGTGGTTGGATTGAATCATGAAAATGGATATGTTAAGGTTATAAATGCGTTATGAATGATAGTTAAAACATGGAAGAAGTATTAAATGTGAAAGAACGCGATAGTGGACTTTGGTCATGAATACGAAGAATTTGGAGTGAAATTTCTAAATGTGGATAATGCGAATGGATGATGCTTGTTGTTTAGGATATTGTGATCGTTGTAATGAATGTTGAGGGTTGATATGGAATATGGCGGAAAGTAATATAAACAAAGGAAATGTTGCTCAATTTTCTATAGCTTTAGTAAGTACGCTCTCATGATTGTCTAACTAATGTTGATACGAATCCCATTGAAGGTATTAACGAATGCATTAAAAGAGGACGAGCAAGCAATCGAGTAATTAACCGACAAAGGTATGTAAGGCTCAACCTTTCTTTCTAAGGCATGACCATATGGTATGAATTCTCCTATCTCTCTATAATTTCTCTACACATATGTATGTATCGAAAATGAGGAGTCTACGTTATAGAGAGCTCGCATGAGATGAAGTAAGAAGTATGATATGAATATGATGATGAGCCGAGCCTAGAGATCCTAAAACTTATGATACAAGATTTCTACAAAGTTAATGATCTTCATACGACTCCTTGCTATTATTCAATGTTGATAGACCCATCTTAAAATGTTGGCCTCTTTCCTTCAAGGCTTGATCTTCCTCCGTCTCCATGAATCTCCCAAACTCAGAAGAACCAAGAGCCTACGTTCATAAATAGTCTTACGAGAGAAAGATAAGAGATATACATTATGGGCACGATAGTAATGACAATGAGCCTACGACTAAAGGGAGCTACACATGTATAAGATAAAGAAGAGGGATAAGGCTCGGGCTCGATAATCGACGATGATGAGTTAAATCTAAGGAGTCCTAGAGTGAGGAATGACGCCACGAAGTCAGCGACTCTAAGTATGATTCTATTGATGCTTCTTCTTAGGTACACTCACCTTAAAATGTTAGTCCCTTCAAGGTGAGATACGATGATGCGATTACTCCATAATGTGATCGGGGTTCCACGACCTTACGTCACCCCGACATGGCTATAGATGCCTATGAGTCCCAATATGTGTTGTGATGATATATGTATATGTATGTATGTAATGTAGCCAAATTATGATAGAGCCGTGATATGCTTATAAGGCAGTTGAAAATTATAAATCTATGATATGTATGTTGATGCTAGCCTACAATGTACCTATAAAATGTATCATGTTAAGTATATGGTATGTATATATGCTTTGATGACGTTAAGATAAGATAAGCCACGATATGTCTATGAAAAGTATGGTAACGATAAACATATGTTATGTATGATGACGAATGCATGGTATGTATAATGATGAGTTTATGACATGAATGATTGTCACACCCTGAATCCGACGGGGTGAGATGGGCACCCGACCCTTACCTAGAGCGAACCCGCGGACTCTCGCATAACACTTATAGCCAATTCCCACAAAAGCATAACATAAGCACGGGTGAAATTTTTTTTTCGGAAAACATACATGCCTTTCATCTTTTCAAATCGACAAAATCCGTAACCATAGCGAATGCAGCAAACACACGAAATTCATAACCAATGCATCTTGATACTGGTAGTCCGTTTACAAACGGACCTCTCGTACACACGACCACTCTGAAAGTCTCTAACATAACTTCGGACACCATACAAACACACTGCGACCGGCGGCACTCGGAGGAAATGGAGCTCGCCAATCCGGCCGGAAATCTTAGTCATAACATCATCATCTCATCTGTGGGTACTGCGCGGCATGAAACGCGGCCCGAAGAAAAGGGGATCTGCGGATATATATGTCGAGTATGCAAAGCGGAAAATACGGAAAACGAAATGAAGTGTACCAAACGCGAAAATAATAGTCCCAATACCAACGCACTTACATCGACACCCGGATCACATGCATTCACACCTATCCGCGGCCGGGGAACCCGGCGGCTAATATCACCAATATATAATTATGCGCGGCCGGGGAACCCCGGCGGTTAATATCACAAATATATAATTATGCGGCGGCAGGAACCCGGTTCGGTTAATAGCGCAAATATACAAACGACTACACACACACGCATACGCGGTCAAGAATCCGGTCATGTCCATGTTGGTATCCGGCGGACGATATCACACATACACAAGCGGCCAAGTATCCGGCGGTCGTGGTACGACCCCGCGGTCAAGTATCCGGCGGACAATATCACATATACACATGAAGTATCCGGCGGTCATGGTACCGGCCAGCGGTCATTATCCGGCGGACAATATCACACACACCGGGTCCGGGACTCGGCGAAAGAGGTAATAACAATACACGCGACGAATTGTAAGTAGCTATACAAATATAATTTCTTTTATTACAAACTCAACAAAACAACCAAAGCACACCATTTCTTTAAAACCAAGACAATAGTTAAATTAGGTTCTTTTTCAACATTATTCGAAAACATATTATTAGCAAACAAACAATTTAATTACCTTCCAAAATCCGATGACCAAATATATTTATTATCATTAGTAAGTACAGAAACAAGTTTCAGGTTTATTGGAATTAGTATACAATAGTTACAATCTTTTGAAATCGTTTTTATGTGTCAAAATGTATTATCAAATGTAGTAAAGTAGTTAAAACAATTATTTATAGCAATCGGAGCAATAGTTAAAAGTTTTCTTTTCAACATCACACAAGTATACCAAACGGGGGCGACATTGGGAGATCTCGGGATACGTGGGCCCCACCTCGAAGTCGAAAAACAATAGGCTCCCTAAAGCCCTCCAAAGTTTCGGAGCGATCCGGATACGTTTACAACGATTCAAAGGTTTAAGCAACCTTTTGACCAAATATGAAGATTATAGTTCAATTGCGGCGAGTGAATAGTAGGCAAAATCAACTCGGCTTTCCGAGATTTCCGATCTTAGCCTAGTAGGGCTAGGACATGCCAAAAGAAGGAAAGGGCAAGCTTTACATACTAAGCGCCCTTACGCTCGTCAAATCTCAATTCTCGTTTCGTCCAAAAAGCACCAAATGGTCATCTTTACCGAGTTACTATTCATGAAAAGTTAATATTTACTCTTGGGGTTACATTGGGCTACCGAAATTCCGGCGGCACCTCCCCATAAATACGACACCCCCGAGATTCAACCGGCTCAAAACAATCAATAACGACATCAACAACACCAACAAGATGAATCAATGTCATCAACAAGCGTAATGGCACTATAATATAAGTAATCCTTCTTTTCACATACGATTAATATCATTATTCTCACATTCATTTACCAACTCAAGGTTATTCAAACACAATTCGGACACACTTTTCATCCTTTCACAAAATACACAAAATTTCATCAAACCATAATTCATCCCAAACTTCCAATTTTTCAACATAAGTATTCATAACATATTTCCATCTTCCAATTTCGTCATCCACAATCATAATTCACATCTATAATCTTACTTTCATAATTATATAAAAACTATACAAAATCACATAAATTTCTCATAGCCACATACAACCAACTCCAATACCAACTTGGTTCATTAAACCTTTCTTTTCATCACAAACATCACCACAACACAACTAACAACTAAATGAAAATTAATTCATTTCCATTCCAACTTCAATATACCACACGGATAACATATATTTCCAACTTCAACCAAAATCATTAAACTTCCATTATCAATGTAGAATCCGCAACAACTACAATTAGAATACTACGTAAAACTAACTCATTTTGCCTTCACCATGCATGCATACACACGGCCACCTATACACACACAAACACCATGCAACCTTCCATAATTTCATAATTTATACTCATTTCCATAAACCACAACACAAACAAACCTTCATAACATAAATAGAAAGGATGAATTCTCACCTTCTTCTTCAAGTTTCTTCACTTCACAAATTCATCCAAACGACGAAACCAACGGATTATCTTGCGAAATAATCGCACCACGTTGTAGAGGGACCTTGAATTAGTAGGAATTCAACAAGAAAATAATTTTTTGGAAACAAAATTTGAAGGGGCAAACTTGGAGACCATGGCCGAATGGCCATGGTTGTTGGTCTCCTTCTTTCTTCTTTCTTTCTTTCTCGATTTTTCTTGAATCATCTAGAGACAAAGATAAGGCATGATGATATATTGTACATGTGGGGCCCACCTTGGCCGGCCCCCTTTTTGATTTTCTAATTTCTTTTCCTTTTTTTT
Organism: Lycium ferocissimum; assembly: GCF_029784015.1. Taxonomy (NCBI): domain Eukaryota; kingdom Viridiplantae; phylum Streptophyta; class Magnoliopsida; order Solanales; family Solanaceae; genus Lycium; species Lycium ferocissimum. The sequence goes on along the minus strand of NW_026726264.1, from coordinate 14,800 downwards.
TTTGTCCACACTTTTGGAATTTTCATGAAACTAATAATTTTTTTGAGGTTCCAATTTTGCCCTTGGCCTTTTCCGATATTTCCATATCCAAAGTTTCATAACCAACTTATATACTAAACATAGTCAAAACATGGTCTTGTCCATAACTCGTCGCAACCAACTTAAAAATATTCCGACATACAAAGTACGGGGTGTAACATCCTTTCCCCTTTAGAACATTCGTCCTCGAATGTTCAACTATTGATCTTACAAGCACCGGGAGATTTCGACGAGAGTTTCTCTAATTTCTTGCTATCTCAAAACTCCGGACACAGAAAAAATACCAACAAGATTGCCTCGGCTGGGCCATCATACGTACATACATCATACCATCTCGACCCATATCATTATAAACATGTCGCATGCCCAACTCAACGCACCCGCTACACCTTCTTTCCCCTTTAGGCTTCAACTCGTACTTCGATCGCAACTTCAATATCTTTCCCAACATACATCTTCATACCTTTGCTTACTGAACTTCCAACATCATCAATCACTTCCTTCTACTCACTCGAAATCACAAATCGGGGTAACCCATCTCCCATGACTTGGCTCTATGGCACGATCTCCCATCCTAAATGCCCCATAGCCCTCGTTTATGAATGTGGCGCGCAACACACCATAAACAAGACTCTCTTTCGGACACGACTTTGCAAACCCCTAGGACGGACACTTTCGATACCACTTTGTCACACCACAGTCCGACGGCGAGATGGGCACCCGACCCTTACCTAGAGAACCCGCGGACTCTCATAACACTTATAGCCACACGGGCCCACAAAGCATAACATAAGCACGGGGTGAAATTTTTTTTTCGGAAAACATACATGCCTTTCATCTTTTCAAATCGACAAAATCCGTAACCATAGAATGCGTAAACACACGAAATTCATAACACAATGCATCCGATACACCGACATAGCGGGTTTACAAACGGACCTCTCGTACACACACCCCGCAAAGTCTCTAACATAACTTCGGACACCATACGAACACACTCTGACCCGGCAGCACTCCGGAGGAAATGGAGCTCGCCAATCCAGCCGGAACATCTTCTGCTAACATCATCATCTCATCTGTGGGTACCTGCGCGGCATGAAACGCGACCGATGGGTCGATGCGGAATATGTCGAGTATGCAAAGCGTAAAAATACGTAAAACGAAATAGAGTGTACCAAACGCGAAAATAATAGTCCCAATACCACGCACTTACATCGACACCCGGAATACATGCATTCACACCTATCGCTGGCCCGGCTAATATCACCAATATATAATATGAACCCGGCGGTTAATATCACAAATATATAATTATGCCGCGGCCGGAACCCGCGGTTAATAGCGCAAATATACAAAGAACTACACACACACACATACCGCGGTCAAGAATCCGGCGGTCGTGTCTCAAGTATCCGGCGGACGATATCACACATACACGAAATCCGGCGGTCATGAGATATCACATATACACACGCGGCCAAGTATCCGCCGGTCATGGTACTGTACCCCGCGGTCAAGTATCCAAAATGACAATATCACACATACCGGCCCGGACTCGAGCGAAAGAGGTAATAACAATACACACGAACGAATTGTAAGTAGCTATACAAATATAATTTCTTTTATTACAAACTCAACAAAACAACCAAAGCACACCATTTCTTTAAAACCAAGACAATAGTTAAATTAGGTTCTTTTTCAACATTATTCGAAAAACATATTATTAGCAAACAAACAATTTAATTACCTTCCAAAATCCGATGACCAAATATATTTATTATCATTAGTAAATACGAAACAAGTTTCAGGTTTATTGGAATTAGTATACAATAGTTACAATCTTTTGAAATCGTTTTTATGTGTCAAAATGTATTATCAAATGTAGTAAAGTAGTTAAAACAATTATTTATAGCAATCGGAGCAATAGTTAAAAGTTTTCTTTTCAACATCACACAAGTATACCAAACAGGGCGACATTGGGAGATCTCGGGATACGTGGGCCCCACCTCGGGTCGAGCCGAGGCGGCTGACATAATTTACAACAATAGGCTCCTCAAAGCCCTCCACGAAGTTTCGGAGCGATCCGGATACGTTTACAACGATAAAGGTTTAAGCAACCTTTTGACCAAATATGAAGATTATAGTTCAATTGCGGCGAGTGAATAGTAGGCAAAATCAACTCGGCTTTCCGAGAGCACACTATCCCCGAGGTTCCGATCTTAGCCTAGTAGGGCTAGGACATGCCAAAAGAAGGAAAGGGCAAGCTTTACATACTCCGAACCGCGCCTTACGCTCGTCAAATCTCAATTCTCGTTTCGTCCAAAAACGCAAATGGTCATCTTTACCGGGCTACTATTCATGAAAGTTAATATTTACTCTTGGGGTTACATTGGGCTACCGAAATTCGGAACCTCCCCTATAAATACGACACCCCGAGATTCAACCCGGCTCAAAACAATCAATAACGATCAACAACACCAACGGCATCAATGACATCAACAAGCGTCATGAAACGCACTATAATATAAGTAATCCTTCTTTTCACATACGACGTTTTCATTCCAACTTCGCAATATCAAGTTAATATCATTATTCTCATTCATTTACCAACTCAAGGTTATTCAAACACAATTCGGACACACTTTTCATCCTTTCACAAAATACACAAAATTCTCATCAAACCATAATTCATCCCAAACTTCCAATTTTTCAACATAAGTATTCATAACATATTTCCATCTTCCAATTTCGTCATCCACAATCATAATTCACATCTATAATCTTACTTTCATAATTATATAAAAACTATACAAAATCACATAAATTTCTCATAGCCACATACAACCAACTCCAATACCAACTTGGTTCATTAAACCTTTCTTTTCATCACAAACATCACCACAACACAACTAACAACTAAATGAAAATTAATTCATTTCCATTCCAACTTCAATATACCACACGTAACATATATTTCCAACTTCAACCAAAATCATTAAACTTCCATTATCAATGTAGAATCCGCAACAACTACAATTAGAATACTACATAAAACTAACTCATTTTGCCTTCACCATGCATGCATACACACGGCCACCTATACACACACAAACACCATGCAACCTTCCATAATTTCATAATTTATACTCATTTCCATAAACCACAACACAAACAAACCTTCATAACATAAATAGAAAGGATGAATTCTCACCTTCTTCTTCAAGTTTCTTCACTTCACCAATTCATCCAAACGACGAAACCAACGGGTTATCTTGCGAAATAATCGCACCACGTTGTAGAGGGACCTTGAATTAGTAGGAATTCAACAAGAAAATAATTTTTGGAAACAAAATTTGAAGGGGCAAACTTGGAGACCATGGCCGAATGGCCATGGTTGTTAGTCTCCTTCTTTCTTCTTTCTTTCTTTCTCAATTTTTCTTGAATCATCAGAGACAAAGATAAGGCATGATGATATATTGTAATTTCCCATGTGGGGCCCACCTTGGCCGGCCCCTTTTTGCTTTTTCTAATTTCTTTTTTTTTTTTTTTTTTTTTTTTCCACACTTTTGGAATTTTCATGAAACTAATTTTTTTGAGGTTCCAATTTTGCCCTTGGCCTTTTCCGATATTTCCTCATCCAAAGTTTCATAACCAACTTATATACTAAACGTAGTCAAAACATGGTCTTGTCCATAACTCGTCGCAACCAACTTAAAATATTCCGACATACAAAGTACGGGGTGTAACAATGATGATGAATGTGTGATGTGTGTGATGATATGATTCCACCGCACCGAGAAAAGGGCGGACATGACCACCACTAGTGAGCTGCGTGCGACTACACCGTACCGAGAAAAGGGCGGACATGACCACCACTGGTGGGCTGCATACGATGGGTACCCGGACGTGAACTAACGATGATGATGTATGTATGATATGACAATGTGTGTATGGTATAATAATGCATGTATGAGATGATGATGTATGCATGATATGATAAGGCATGTATGATAAGACGAGGTACACGCCATGGTAACTTATATGAGATGTTATGTGTAATATATGTATAAAATGTATCCAGTCGAAGGTTATGTCCTCGTCCTGTGCCACTATGATCTCCCTATTATATTTATTTCATTCATGCCTTACATACTCAGTATAATATTCGTACTGACGTCCTCTTCTTTAGACGCTGTGTTCTTGCCCACAGGTAGACAGAGAGGCGGTGCAGACACTTAGGAGCTTACTCAGCAGATTAGCAGGAGCACTCCACTACTTCGGAGGTGCTATTTTGAGACATTATTTTGTGTATATATATTTTGGGCATGGCGGGGTCCTGTCCCGTCCATATGTTCAGTGTTTTAGTAGAGGCTCGTATATACGTATGTGTGGGTAGTATGGTCCCATAGACTTCATGTATATGCAAGCATATGTATATTATTATTTTGATAGCCTAAAGGGCTTATGTTTATACAAGTAAGTATGTTTTAAATGAAAAACATTTTTTTTTATTACAAATGATAAGGTATGTGAATGAAGGCAGGATACGACATAGAATGAGGGGTGCTCGGTGGTCAGCCTCGGGTACCCGTCATGGCCCGTAGTTCGGGTCATGACAGTAAGTGTCCTAACCTTGTATCTATCTTTATGATCTTCTAAACATGATTTCAACCTTGTAATGACTACAATCAAAGAGGTTTTTTATGGGTTTCATGTGAAGAAGGGTTAAAAATTTTAAAATGAAATTGATTCTTAGATGTTGTTTAATGATGAAATTATTGTTGTTTATACTTGATTATCATGAATCTATGCTTAGTAATGTATAACCGATATTTATTAAGTTGAATTTCTTGAATCAAAACTAGGGTTCTTAAACCCAAATTGGGGGTTTTTTCATATAAAAGTGATTTTGATGATTAATTGAGTATTTCTATGATTATAGTAATGGGTTTTGACCTTTTGGTATTGACTTTGGTATTTTGACCATAAAATTTCCGTTTTGACCTTGAGACCCGTTTTTCCTAAATTAAATGGTGGAATTTAACCCGAATAGAAAGTAGTCAATATGGATATCATTCTTCATGGTTTCTTACATAGAATTCATGTGTGATAGAGTTTGATTGTTTGGAGATGCTTCGAAAGACGAAACAAGATATGGGTCGTGGCACATATTCGGCTGCCAGGTAGATTACGGCTTCCCTTTTCAGTAGATTCCGGTTAGTTTCCCATATTCGTGTATTATAAGGAACGGAGAATGCATGTATAGGAATTGGAGATTTGGGATGGAATCCTAAGATGGTATTGATGTGTGATTGTGTGCTCGGGCTTGTGATCTGTAGATTATTTAGGATGTATGATGTGGCCTTCTTGAAAATCGATGGATTTTATGTGACTTGGGAGTAGCGGGTGATACCTATTTTTGTGTCTAATGATGAGAATTCCCATAATATGTGATTAATTGTGTTATGCTATCAATAGGGAATCTAGTTGATAAATGGAAGGATAAAATGTACCAATGATTATGACTGAGTTCTAGATTGAGTTGTGACGAATGATTGTGAGTGTAGGGTGAGATTTCTTTCCCTAAGCTAATAGGCTGATTTAGGGAAGTGGTAATAATGTACATTAGGACGATCAAGGACATGTCTGATGGGGCCAAGACCAGGGTAAGGACTATGGGAGGAGACTCGGAGCACTTTCCAGTTATGATGGGGTTGCACCAGAGATCAACTCTTAGCCCATTTTTATTTTCCTTGGTGTTGGATGGATTGACGTGGAAAATTCAAGGTGAGGTGCCATGGTGTATGTTATTAGCGGATGACATAGTCCTGATTGGCGAGACTCACAGCTTAGTCCTGATTGACGAGACGCGTGGAGTTAACTCTAAGCTAGAGGTTTGGAGACAAACCCTAGAGTCTAAAGGGTTCAAGTTGAGTAGGACCAAAACGGAGGACTTTGAGTGCAAGTTCAGTGATGTAGTGCATGAGGCTGACGTGGAATTGAAGCTTGGCACCCAGGTCATACAGAAGATAGATAGTTTCAAGTATCTTGGTTCTGTTATACAAGTAAATAGGAAGATTGATGATGACGTCACACATCGTATTGGTGCAGGGTGGATGAAATGGAGGCTTGCCTCCGGAGTATTGTGCGACAAGAAGTGCCACCAAAACCTAAAGGAAAGTTCTACAAAGTGGTAGTTAGACCGACTGTGTTGTATGGGACGGAGTGTTGGCCAATCAAGAAGTCTCAGAAGATGAAAATGGCGGAAATGAGAATGCTGCGATGGATGTGTGGTAACACTAGGAGAGATAGGATTAGGAACGAAGTTATCTGAGATAGAGTAGGAGTAGCCACGATGAGGACAAGATGTGGGAAGCGAGGCTGAGATGGTTTGGGCATGTGATGTGGAGAGACGCAAATGCCCCAATGCGGAGGTGCTAGAGGCAAGCTATGGGCGATTTTAGAAGAGGTAAAGGTAGGCCGAAGAAGTATTGGGGAGAGTTGATTAGACAGGACATGGCGCATCTCCAGCTTATCGAGGAGATGACCTTAGATAGGAGGGTATGGAGGACTCAGATCAGGGTAGAAGGCTAATAGGTAGTCGCATTTATCCTTTCTTGTGAGTAACTGCATTTATCTTTAATTTCTTATCCCTTGATTTATGCGAGTATCTGTTTGCACAGAATGGGTTATCATGGCTTATTCACTTTCACTGTTTTCATTTTCATAATTGCTTTGAATTGTTTGCCTGTATCTAACCTTTCCTATGCCTTTTCTTGAGCTGAGGGTCTTAGGAGCACCTCCCTACCTAAGGTAGGGGTAAGGTCCGCGCACACTCTACCCTCCTCGACCCCACATTGTGGATTCATTGGGTATGTTGTTGTTATTGTTGTTGTTGTTGTTGTTGATTTGATTGACATGTTGCGTGTTGGGAATTAGCCACCCCGCTATGTTGTGATTTGATTGTTCTATTGTGTCGGCTTGATGCCCTGAGTCATTGACAAATATTGGATTTTGTTATCGTGTTGATTATGATATTGTTGGCATACCCACTGTTGGTATTTGTGATTCGGATATATTGTTGGCATGCCCACTGTTGGTATTTGCGACTCGAATATATTGTGGCATACCCACTGTTGGTATTTATAATTCGGATATATTGTTGGCATACCCAATGTTGGTATTTGTGCTACGGATATATTGTTGGTGTACCCACTATTGGTACTTGTGACATTGATGTATTATTATTGGTGTGATTTATACATTGCACGCACTCTCATTTTACGATACATTGTTGAGACATGGATGATATTTGATGAATTACTTGATGAGCTAGGCGCAGTTTTACTTGAGTGACGTGAGGTGGCCAATGTTCATCCCGGAATCGTTGATTGAGTAAAAGTGATATTGATGAAAATCTTTTACTTGAGTGACGTGAGATGGACGATGGTTGATAATTAATTTCGGAATCATTGTTGCATGGCTGATATCCGAAGTTAGTTCCAGAATCGTTGCTAGTGCATGGACTCCGCGGGTCCCCCAAGGTGGTGCCGGTGAGAACCCCTCATGGGCAAAGATTCGGGGTCCCGTCTGTCTGTTGGGCAAAGATCCAGGACGGGTGGCACTTAGACTTCGCGAGTCACACTAGGTTGTGCTACCGAGACGTCGATATTTTCGTTCGGAGTACACATGTACACAACATTTGCATGGCATTGCATTGCATTCATACACTATTACATTGCATTGCATATGGATTTGATTTTGAGATGTTGGTGTTGTACTTGTGGTGTTGGATTCGAACTTGATATATTCAGACTTGGCACATTTGGGATTAGATGCTCTTCTTAGGCAATGACGTGTGCTTGGATCTGCATTTATTGATTGAACTTGTTGAAGTATCCCATAGACTGTCCATAAGATTACCTATATGTTTGATTTCTATGTGATGTAGGATAACAGGTGTCTTAACGATGAGTTGACTACTATACTAAAATGAACGATTTAATGATATGTGAGTTGCGAGATTAGCTGGTGATTATTAGGATGAAGTTAATGATTAAAGGGTGTTGATGTACAGTGTGTGGTAGATAGATGTAGGACTTGATTGGGTTGTTATCATGTTTATATGTGAATTCTTTTACTGATATGTGTTACTAACTATTTTCGGCCTATGATACTTACTCAGTATGCGTGGATTGTACTGATATTGCACTTGCTACACCCTTTTCGGGGTTTGGATTGTTTCAGGTGGTTGATTGTGACATGTGAGGAAATGCGAGGTGGCGATCTTGAAGACCTCCTCGCACTTCATTTCGGGATAGAGGTTTAGTCTTAGAATACAGTGGAAATCGAAATTCATTTAGTCGCTCTTGTACTAGTCTAGACCAGGTCATGGGAAATTGGATCGAGTCTGTAATCATGTAACTGTTGTAATCTTATAAATACTTAGGGTTATTGAATATTATGATGTTCCGCTGTTATTCTAAATATCTATTGGTTTGAATGAATCATCTTTATTTAATTGATGTGTATTCAATGCGAGGGTTCGCCTACCGAGGTGGGAAAGGCATGTGCCCGCGCAGTCCTAAAATAGGTCTTGACACTAGGTGATTCTAATTGGTATCTCGACGGGTCCAATTGGTATTTGGACGATTCCAATTGGTATCTAGCGTTAGCGTCCAGCTGATAATATGTGTTTCATGTTTGCATGCGATGAGTAAACCGGTAAGTTCCCTGTGTTGCACAATTCTGGTGGGCATAAGAAAGCACCCACTGGATCAGTCATTTTGCCGCAGCGGTTCACCATCTGCCATAGAGGATTTGCCATAGCAGATTTTCATCCACTATAGCGGTCCCCCAAAGCCCCTTTACTCTGCCGTCGCGGAGCCTTTCTTAGCCATTGCAATTTCGCTACAGCGAAAAAACACCCGCTGCAGCGATCGCCACTTTCCAGTGACCAGGATTCCCTGCTGAAAACCTTTCTCAACCTATGCAATTCAGAAAAACCCAAGGAAACCAACAATTCCAAAACAAACAATTCCATAAAAACACCTAACCCAACGAAGGCAAAAGTCATCCAATGTCAACAAAACATCCAAACCAAAATACGAAAATCAACAAAAAAAAAAAAAATTGTTCAAACATGCCAATCAAATAAACCAAAACAAATAAAACGATTGTCTGAAATAAAAGCCCTACAAGGGCAAAGAAAACCATGCTTAAAGGATGAACCACTATGCCACCGCCTTGTTGGTCGCCTCATCACCTCCGCCACCCGAACTGCTGGGAGCATCACTGTTAAGCCCGAACCCGCTCAAGAAGGAGAACTGTTGGGTGTCGCCTTAGGTCACCTTTGGAGGCTTCGCCTTGGGGTCCATAGTCTTAATAAGACTTTCTGTCACGTCCTGAACCATGATCTGGGCGAAACACGGCACTCGGTGCCATACTGCATATAACCGACCGAACCACATGGCTTGTTGGATCATCATTAGGGATACATGAGTGGAAATACAACATGAATGTGATGAGTGTTATATCCCGCATTTTTGTACGTTGAGACAATCCGGTTTAACTATGGAAAGTTAGGGACAAAACGATTCCGGATACAAAGTCGAGACTTTTTTATCTTCGATTTGATTTCGAGTCATAAGTTGTTCATGAGTTTGTTGGTATGGAACACTTAGGAAAATTTGGGACCAAAAGTGATATAATTGGAAGTTGAAAATCATGCATTATTTGGCCCTTTGGCCGTGCAACATCAATGGTCCCACACACTTTGTGGACAATTTTAATTGGTCCAACACATGTGTGTGGGCCATGAACACATGTGCAATTCTTGTGGGAGCTTAAAAGATGAAATCTAAGTCATCTTTTATCATTTCAACACTTAGAAAAAAATAGAAGTTGAAGAACCATCAAAGAGGGGCTCTCGGCCACAAGCTAAAAAAATCAACTTCAATTTGAGCCATCCCAAAATTATTTCTTTGGTGCTAATCCACTAATTGGAGGTCCCTAAGTAGCGTGGAAGTGTTGTTGGAGCGATCAACCCGCTAGTTTTCATTATCGCAAACCCTAGCCTATTGTGAAGTTGAAGGAAGAAAGGTAAGATTTGATCATGTTTTATATGTTATAAAGGTTGTATGCATGTTGTAGTATGTTAAAATGGATGAATATTATGAAAAATAGTATGTTGGAAGTGAGTTGTGTGCATGGTGTGCTAGCCGTGCAAGTGGGTGTGTGTTATGTTGTGTTGAAGCTATGAATTAAAGCTTAGTTAGCATGTTGTGATCATTGTAGGGTGAAGAAATGATTGAGAATCATCCATATTTGTATATGTGTAGTGTTGGCCGAAAATGGGTCATGATATGTGACGAAGAACGCATTAATGTCACTTAGCGTTTTAGTGGTTGTCGTAATGAATTCTATGTTGGAAATGAGCTTTTAATGACTCTAGATTGACGTTGTAATTGTATGGGCTGATTTGAAGATTATTGTGTATTTAATGTAATTTGTATATTGATGAGAATAGGCATTGTTAGAATGTGAATTGTGGATGCAAATCATGAGTTGAAAATGGGGAATGTGTTAAAGTGAGGTTCTCGGGTTTGGGGACTGATTTCGGGTGGATTGGAGAAATTGTTGGATTGTTTGAAATGTTGTATGAATTGCTTGGAATGTCTTTAAATATTGTTGGTATCGGGTTAGTATTTGAATGTATAGGCGTCGATGTTGGCTTGAAGGTAAGCCGTTGAATTGAATTTATGAATGTTGTTGAATGATGGAAAAGAGGCTTATTAATGTTATATTGCCTTTCGGGTTGATTATTGATGTTGCTAGGTTGGTTGTTGTTGTTGTTGTTGTTGATTTTGGCCGAGTTAAATTCTCGGGGTGGCCTATTTACAGGGGAAATGCTGAAATTTCGTAGAATTAAGGGCTAAATTGGAATTAAATGCCCAAATGCCTCTAGCTAATGTTTGGCATATCATGACTTGTTTGTAGACCTTGGGCAGCCCGAGAGGTAGGTTGGAATTATCTTGAGTTTGAGCTAGCGTTGAGTGCGATCGAGGTATGTAAAGCGCAACCCTTCTTTCTTTTGGCATGCCTTAGTCGTAAATAGGCTATGATACGAGTCTCGAGGAAACTCTACTCTCGCGATCCGACCATGTCTGTGATTATTATTTGTTTCTTGGTCTTCGTATGCATGATATGATGAAATATTGGCTCCTATGGCTTTGGTATGACTACGTTTCAAAAGTTGCCTAAAAGGTTGGTTTTTAAAAGAGTTTCGTTCCTAAATGATTAAGAAAACTACGAAAGTCCGTAACTTTCTACAGACGAACCGAATCGCTTCGATATGCTCAAAAATGATTCCATGATGTATGATTATTATGTTTTCCATAGGCGGGCCGGCTCGGGTCGACACCCGTCCGTGGTCCCGCGACTTTTCCTTTACTTCGACGACTTTTGAAAGAATGTGATACGATTATGATCCCGATTTCAAGTACGATCAATCTACTTACCTTTTGAGTTTATGATAATGATCTTATGTATATGATTTTGATGAATAACTGTGGTTTCGGAAGTTTGGATTAATATGTTCCCGAGTGGCATTCGAAAGAAAGTTCGATTTGACTAATGTCTTGGTTTTGGAAATAATAGTTCGCTTTCGACTATTCTATTGAGTCTGTAATGACGACTATGTTTTTGACTTCCACAAGCTATGTCATATGATCTTGACACGTACCTACAATTTCTAAAGTACTACTTGATATGTTCTCGGATGATTTTCGGAAGGAACTTGACTTGGTTGTCATTTAGCTTTAAAATGAGATTTCGTTTGATTATGTCGTTGAGTACCGTGATGATGATTTGTGTATGTGGTTTCTCACTACTTTCTCGCTCGTGCGAGCTATTATGATCTCTTTCCATCGCGTCCCGGCCAAGGCATGTATTCGTGCACGATTCTACGGTATGATTCACCGCGCCCCTCACTAGAGGCCGGGGGCATGTTATATGATATGATAATGATATGATGATATGGGGAGGTGGACAAGATGGCATATGATGACTTCATTCACCGCGTCCCTCACTAGAGGGCCGGGGCACGCTATATGTACATGATATGATGATTTTACTTACCGCGTCCCTCATTAAAGGGCCGGGGCACGTTATATGTATATATATCTGATGATCCTACTTACCGCGTCCCTCATTAAAGGGCCGGGTACATTATACCTATGTATGTGTACGAGATGATTTTTGACTCTTTTTCTCGGTCTGTGATGAAATTTTGTATATGGAATGGATACGTATGACTTATGTTTCAAAGGCAAGTGTTATGATTTTCTGGTTATTATGCTACTTTTGTGTCCTTCTCGTTGCAGTACGATTTTGTTTATGGTATTCCATGCTTTACATACTTAGTACATGTTTTCGTCCGACCCCTTTCTTCGAAGGGGCACGTTTCATGCCCGCGAGGTACGGATACGATTTTGGTGATCCGCCTTAGGATTCCCGTGGGGTCTTGGAGTGCTCATTATTCGGAGCCCACCTTTTGGTACATATTCGTTCGTGGCACATGTATTTTTTGTTCGAGTGCAGGCGGGGGCCTGTCCGTCGTATGATTACTGTTGTCTGTTTAGAGGTACGTAGACATATATATGGGTTAGGCCTATCTTGTACGGGTGTGTTTGTATGTTGCATGTTAGGGCGATCCTATTCGCCGTGGCGACCTTGTCGGCTTGCTTTTGTATATGTTTTTTTTGGGCCGTCGCGCCATTTGATAGCCTTACGGTCATATATATATGACCGTGTTTGAGGTAATCTAATACGGCGTTTGATATTTGTATGCTTATAAGCTATCCGTATGTGTTTCTGTTCGATGAATGTGTTTGGGTGCCCAGCTCGGGCACTAGTCGCGGCCTACGGGGTTGGGTCGTGACAATGAGCTTTTATAAAACATGAGAATCATAACTTTAATAAAATACTGATTTAAAAACATGAAAGAGAAAATATCGTAAATGAGCCAAAATGGATATCTGACTTTGAACATCTGACCTGACATATCTGACTAGTCTAGTCTATGAAACCTCTACATAAGTTTGAACATGAAAACATACTCGCTGGGACAAGGCCCCCAGTATACCTTTAATGCATATCTTATCATGTAAATAATAAATAATAAATAATAAATAGCTAAGCCCCGGAAGAGATGGGGCTCACCAACAAGCTGATAAGTGCGAAGTCCTACTAAGCGTCATCTTGTAAATCAGTACCTGCATCGTGAAATGCAGGCCCCCGGGTAATAAAAGGGGGACGTCAGCACATTGAATGTACTGGTATGTAAAGTAACTGAATGAAATAACATGGGATATGGAAATAACATTATAGAGACTAAACTGAAACATGATCATGAACATGAGTACATATACATATATAACATGTGTAAAGTATCGTGAGTAGGGGGCTTGAAAATATAACCGACAACATGGTTTGGTAATCGGCGACCTACCAGTGAACACTCATAACTTGCCGTGGACATGAGATTTAATAATATTATGAAAGGATCCGGTCATTAGAGAGATCGTCCTAAGCATGGGTGGAGCGATCCTCATCCTACGATGGCTACGTAGTTTCGAGTCATTTGAAGCCTTCTCGGTAATTAATGCAACTCCCAAAACATGAACATGGAAAATGAGTGGCACTTGCTGCCCATGGCATTTCATGAATCATAACTTGCATGTACATGGATATCATTCGTATTATTATTGCATGAACTTATAAAACATATATATAACTTTTCTTGAAAATATAATAATAGCTCATAAATTTGCATATAAGAACCCATGGAACGTAAAGTATGGGTTTTCATTGATTACGGATAAATTCTCAATAATCATAATGATGTATCAAGAAAACAATGAAGAGTTTATAACAATTTAATACATAACATTACATGGGGCATGGACCTAGGGACCTAGGGTTATCATGAACATGGTTAAAAACCCTAGTTTTCGTAAAACTTCATACTTTATGGAAGAAAAAGCGTTGGGAAGAATAATGTTGTTCCCACACATAGATAGCAACCCTATATACCTGGTAATGCTCCAAGCTTGAAGTAAAAATCTGAACTTGGAAGAAGAATTCTAATCCTTGGTCTTGGATTCCTTTAGGTGGGTTTTCTTGAAAACCTTATGCTAATAACATGAAATTCCTACTTAGAATTCATGGGTAATTGATGGAATTCACATAGGATGGTCTGAAAGAGCTTACCTTGATGCTTGGGGAAGTTGAAAGGAGAGAACTTTCGTGTTAGGGCTTGGAGAGAATAGACCTATGAAATAAAACTGAATTCCATCTTTAATTATCGCAAAAACCTTGTGCATGACCGTGTTACGGTCCGTAACACTGGACTGTAACGTGTGTCAAAATTCCAGAGAGGGTCTAAGTTCGAGGTTGGGTTACAAACACGAGATACGAACCATATCTCGTGTTACGGTCTGTAACGATGAACCGTCCTTTGGTCACAGTTACGAGACGGTGATTTTTCAAAGCCTTACCCGTTACTGTATGAACGACGGTCTATAACACACGTTACGGTCAGTACCTTGAAGCATAACGCTGGGTTTTCTGAACTGAAACATATTTTCGATTCCAACACACTCCTTCTTAGGTTTCTAACCTCCTGTGTCAAGAATATGGTTTAGTACGAATTTACGAGGTGTTACACTTTTGATGCCTTTCCACATCTTGGCGAGTAGCT